>NW_026948624.1:0-84760 GCF_035770615.1 Melospiza melodia melodia
TGGATTTTGGGGGATCTTGGGGGCTCCCAGGGGGGGTCTGGGAAGGATTTGTGCATCCTGGAGGGTCCTGGGGGGGCTCTGAGGGGATGTGGGGGACACCAAGGGAATTCTCTATATCGGGGGGTCCCTGGTGAGCCCCTGGGGGCACTCGGGGGGGTCCTGGCGGGGCTCTGACGTGTTCAGCGGGGGGACTGAGGAGGCGTTTGGGGGATCCTGAGGGGTCCTGTGCGGGTTTTCCGCTCCCTGGGGAGGGCAGAGGGGGGGTGCGGGGGTCCCGCCCCTCGCCCGACTCCCGCTCGCCCCCTGCCCAGGCTGCTGCCCCCCTCCAGCCGCTCCTTCGTGCTGCGGGACCTGGTGCCGGGCCGCCAGTACGAGCTGTGCGTGTCCGCGCTGCGCGTCCTCGGCGACCCCCCCCGCGCCCCCCGCCCGCTCGGCTGCGTCTCGTTCGCCACGGCCGCCGCCCCCCCGGGCTGCTCCGCGCCGCCGCGGCCGCACTTCCTGGGGGGCACCGTCATCATCGTCATCGGCGCCGCCATCGCCGCCTCCGTGCTCGTCTTCATCCTCATCCTCACGGCGCGCTGGAAGGCGGCGGCGGCGGCGGGGGGCGCGGGCGCCCCCCGCCCACCCTCACCAGCGTCTGCTCGCAGACCAACGGCGGCCCCCGGCCCGCCGAGACCCCCGAGCTGCCCGCGCTGCCGCCGCTGCCCCCGCCGGCGGCGGGCGGGGGTCCCGGGGGCGGCGCCGGGGCGGGGGCGCGGGCGCTGTTCCCCAGCCACAGCTACCCCCGGCGGGCGCGGCCGCGGCGCCACGGGGTCCCTGCCGCGGCTGGACGGGCCCGAGGGGGACCCCGCTGGGACCCCCCCTGCGCCCCTCGTTCGGCAGCACGCACTGGATGCTGGAGAGCACCGTGTGAGGGGGGGGATGCTGGGAACCCCCCCGGGACCCCCCTCTTGGGCAGCACCCACTGGGACCCCCCCAAACCCTCCGGGGGGGGCAGCGGTGGGACGGGACCCCCCCCCCCCCGCCTCTCCCGGTGGTCCCAAACGCAGCCCCGGCGGCTCTGGGTGGGGAGGGGGGGGTCCCGGGAGCCCCCCCGGACCCCGTGGGTGCCCCCAGGTGCCCCCCCAGGTGCCCCCCCGGGGGTACCTGTATGCAAACCTCCCCCCCCCCCCCAAACCCGCGCGCGTGGGAACCCCCGACACGTGCGGGGGGCGGGGGGGGCCGTGACGGGGACCGCGCCCCCCCCCAGATTCTGCGGCTCCGCCCCCCACGCGTGCGTGTGTGTGTGTGTCCCCCCACCCCCCAAAACGCGCACTTGGGACTTTGCGTGTGCGCCCCCAAATCGGTGTGCCCCCCCCGCGCCCCCCCACCCGTGCGCGCCCGGCCCGCCCCCCCCCGCGGTGCCTTCGGCCGGGCCGGGGGGGCCCCGCGCACGCCCCCCCCCCGACATCTCTGCACAGATGACACGAGACCCGCAGCCCCCCCCCAAATAAAACCCCCCGCCCCCCGTGGGGATGGGGGGCGGTGGGGGCCAAAAAGGGGGGGGGCCCCCCCGGATGCCTGGGGACCCCCCCGTGTGTCCCTCCCGTGGCCTCTGCCCCCCCCCCCAAAAAAAAAATAAACTCGACCCGGGGGTCCCTATCTGGCTGGTCTGGATAACCCTGGGGGGGCGCCCCAGCCCCCCCGCCCATTCCCCGCCCACCCCCATCGCCCCCACCCCAAAAAAGCCTCAGCTCCTCCCCGTGCCCCCCCCCTCCCCAAAACGCCGCCCCCCCCCCACCAGCCGCCCCCCCCCGGGCCCCCGCAGTGTTTAACACGAGTTTTTACATTAAAAACCTGTGCCCCCCCCCGGGGCAGAAACGCGAGTGTCACTCCTGGGATGGGGCGCGCTGGATTTTGGGGCTGGGGGGGTCCCTGTTTGGGGCTGGGGGGGCGCGCTCTGTACTTTGGGGCTGGGGGGGGCGCGCTGTATTTTGGGGCTGGGGGGTCTCTGTTTAGGGAGGGTCCCTGTTTGGGGCGGGGGGGGCGCGCTCTGTGTTTTGGGGCTGGGAGGGTCCCTGTTTGGGGCGGGGGGGGCGCGCTCTGTGTTTTGGGGCTGGGGGGGTCCCTGTTTGGGGCGGGGGGTGTCATTTCCTGGGGGGGTCCCAGCCCAATGCGAACCCCCCCCCCCGAGGTTCTTCCCCCCCCCCGTCTCTTCCCGCAATGTGGGCGGGTCAGGACTATGCTAATGGAGCAACAATCCCCGCCCCCCCTGCGGTTGCCATGGTGACCGTCGCGGGAGCTCGGCGGGACCACGACGGCGTCATGAATATGCAAATAAGGGGCGGGGGCCCACCGGCGAAAACCCGCGGCTAATTATGCGTTCATTTGCATACAGAACACCTTGGCCCCAGCCCGGCCTTGGGCAAGGGGGAGGAGCCAAGGCCGGGGGGGCCCGGGGGAGTCACCTGTGACCCCTCCCACGGCGGGGGAGGGGCTGCGGGCCTCGGGACCCCCCCTCAGCACACCTGCGACCCTTCCCGTGCCCCTGCCCCCCTCACCTGTGACCCTTCCCAGGTGGGGACCTGCAGACCTCGGGACCCCCCCCACAGCACACCTGTGACGGTTCCCGTGTCCCTTCCCAGGTGGGGATGGGGGGAGCTGCAGACCGTGGGACCCCCCCCCCAACACACCTGTGTCCCCTCCTGGGGACCCCCCCCCACACCTGTGTGCCTTCCCAGGTGAGGAGGGGGCTGCAAACCTCGGACCCTCCTCACACACCTGTGTACCCTTCCCATGGCAGGGCAGGAGCTGCAAACCTCGGGACCCCCCCACAACACACCTGTGTCCCTTCCCCGCACACACCTGTGTCCCCTCCCAGGTGTGCCCCGCCCGCCGGCCTTGGGGCCGGGCTATAACCTCAGCCCCAGGGCCCGCACGGGCCCGGCAGGTGACGGTGACAGCAGAAGGTGACAGCAGGCGGTGACACCAGGTGCCATCGGAGGTGACGGTGACAGCAGAAGGTGACAGCAGGCGGCGACACCAGGTGCCATCGGAGGTGACGGCGATGCTGGCGCCGCTGCTGGCGCTGCTGCTGGCGCTGCTGGGCTCCCGGGGGGTGGTCGCGCAGTGCCCCCGCGCCCGCCGACCTGCGCCCCGCGAACGGGACCCGGCTCTGCGCGCTGCTCTACGCCGACAACAGCCCCTACTACGAGCAGTGCTGCGCCGGGGACGCGCTCCAGGTGCTCCCCAACGCCGACCTGCCCTACCTGCCCACGGGCTGGGCCGGCCGCGCCTCCTCGCTCGTGGTGGGCACCCGCTGCGAGCTCACCGTGTGGTCCCGCCGCGCCAAGGGCGGCAAAACGCGGCGCTTCTCGGCGGGAGCGGTGCCGCGGCTGCAGGAGGTGAAACGGGGGCTCTTCGGGAACTGGAACGACGCCATCCGGGCCCTGTACTGCACCTGCAAGTGAGGGTGGGGGGCTATGGGGGGGATATGGGGGCTCTTCGGGAACTGGAACGACGCCATCCGGGCCCTGTACTGCACCTGCAAATGAGGGTGGGGGGCTATGGGGGGGATATGGGGGGACATGGGAACTGGAACGACGCCATCCGGGCCCTGTACTGCACCTGCAAGTGAGGGTGGGGGGCACCTGGGGGGCACGGGGGGACACGGGGGCTCTTCGGGGACTGGAATGACGCCATCCGGGCCCTGTACTGCACCTGCAAGTGAGGGTGGGGGGCTATGGGGGGGACATGGGGGGACATGGGGACAGGAATGATGCCATCCGGGCCCTGTACTGCACCTGCAAGTGAGCACGGGGGGACCCGGGGGACACAGGTCAGGATATGCCAGCATGGGCCAGCACGGGTCAGGATGTGCCAGCGTGGGTCAGGATGTGCCAGCGCGGGCCAGGATGTGCCAGCGTGGGTCAGGATGTGCCAGCGTGGGCCAGGACGTGCCAGCGCGGGTCAGAACGTGCCAGCGTGGGTCACTGCGACCCGGCACAGGTCAGAACGTGCCAGCCTGCATCACCGTGTGCCAGCACGAGTCAGCGCGGGGCAGCCTGAGCCAACGTGGGCCAAAGCACCCCAAGAGGGCCAAGATGAGCTGACCGAGCCAACGCTGGCCAAGCCAAGCCAAGCCGATTCACCATCAGGGACCGAGCCAAGCCGAGCCAACACGACCCAGCACCGGCCAGGATTCACCATCAGGACCCGAGCCAAGCCAAGCCAAACCAGGCCAAGTCAACACGAGCTGGCACTGGCCACAATTCACCACCAAGGACGAACCTGAGCCGAGCCGAGCCGAGCCGAGCCACTGAGAGACCCCGTGTGCCCCCCCTGCCCCCCCTGCAGCCAATAAAGCCCTGAGGCAGCAGCAGCTCCTGCCTGGGGCTCCTTTATTGGGGAGGGGGTGTCCCCACAACCCCACCCCAGGGCATGTCAGGGGGCTCCTGTATTGGGGAGGGGGTGTCCCCACAACCCCACCCCAGGGCATGTCAGGGGGCTCCTTTATTGGGGAGGGGGGTGTCCCCACAACCCCACCCCAGGGCATGTCAGGGGCTCCTTTATTGGGGAGGGGGTGTCCCCACGCCCCCACCCCAGGGGCATGTCGGGGGGCTCCTTTATTGGGGAGGGGGTGTCCCCACGCCCCCACCCCAGGGGCATGTCGGGGGGTCCTTTATTGGGGAGGGGGTGTCCCCACAACCCCACCCCAGGGGGCATGTCAGGGGGCTCCTGTATTGGGGAGGGGGTGTCCCCACGCCCCCACCCCAGGGGCATGTCGGGGGGGTCCTTTATTGGGGAGGGGGGTGTCCCCACAACCCCACCCCAGGGCATGTCAGGGGCTCCTTTATTGGGGAGGGGGTGTCCCCACGCCCCCACCCCAGGGGCATGTCGGGGGGCTCCTTTATTGGGGAGGGGGTGTCCCCACAACCCCACCCCAGGGCATGTCAGGGGGTCCTGTATTGGGGAGGGGGTGTCCCCACAACCCCACCCCAGGGGCATGTCAGGGGGGTCCATTATTGGGGAGGGGGTGTCCCTACAACCCCACCCCAGGGGCATGTCGGGGGGGTCCATTATTGGGGAGGGGGTGTCCCCACAACCCCACCCCACCCCAGGGCATGTCAGGGGTCCTGTATTGGGGGAGGGGGTGTCCCCACAACCCCACCCCAGGGGCATGTCAGGGGGCTCCTGTATTGGGGAGGGGGTGTCCCCACGCCCCCCACCCCAGGGGCATGTCGGGGGGGGTCCTTTATTGGGGAGGGGGTGTCCCCACAACCCCACCCCAGGGCATGTCAGGGGCTCCTGTATTGGGGAGGGGGTGTCCCCCACGCCCCCACCCCAGGGCATGTCAGGGGGTCCATTATTGGGGAGGGGGTGTCCCCACAACCCCACCCCACCCCAGGGCATGTCAGGGTGCTCCTGTATTGGGGAGGGGGGTGTCCCCACGCCCCCCCCGCGTGCCCCCCACCCCCCCAAAAGAAGCACACACAGCACACGGGGGGCTCCAAAAGGACACGTGTAATTCTGGGGGGGCCCCGTGTCCCCCCCCTCCCGCGCGGTACAAAACCCAACCGTATAAATATCAATTTTTTGTTAAAAAACAAAACAAACAAAAAACAAACCAAAACCGAGGGGGGGGGGGCATGGGGAGGGGGGGAAAGGAACCAAACAAACAAAAAACCCCCAAAATTAATAAAAACGGGGGGGGGGGCACACCCCGAATCAGTAGTGTGGTGTGGGGGGGGAGAGGGGGGCTGTAGTTTTGGGGACCCCCCCTCACGGAGGTGTGTGGGGGGGGGGCTGTACCCCAAGTGCCCGAATTGGGTAGAAAAGAGGGGCTAAAATAAAAATCAAAAAAAAAAAGGAGGAAATGCCCCAAAATGGGTCCCAAAGGCGGGGGGGGGGGTGGGAGGAGCCCATGCACCCCCAAATCTCGGGGATGGAGGCCTCCCCCTCCCCAAAATCTCTGCTGGGGGGGGGGGTCCCCAGCTCAGTAGTACAGGTTGGGGGGCCGGGGGTCCCCCAGAACGTCCCAGGCCCGCTCCAGCTTGGGGGGGCTGCTGAGGAGGAGGGGGCCGGGGGTCTCCCCCTGCAGTGGGGGGGGTCTCTCTCGGGGTAGGGGGTCTCCCCCTGCCTGGGGGTCTCTCCCCCCGGTCCGAGGGTCTCTCCTCCAGGACAGGGGTCTCTCCCCCGTGCCGTAGGTCTGTCCCCATTGCCGGGGGTCTCTCCCCCATTGCCGGGGGTCTCTCCCCGTGCCGGGGGTCCCTCAGCGCAGCCGGTGCTGCCGCATCAGGGGCACGATGCAGGCGGGGGGCCCGGCCACGCCCAGGAAGGGGTGGCGGAGCAGCTCGGGGGCGCTGGCGCGCTGCGCGGGGTCCCGCACCAGCATCCGCTCCAGGAACCCCTTCAGCGACGGGGACACCTGAAATGGGGAGGGGGAAATGGGGGCGTGAGACCCCTGAAATTGGGGGGGAAAGGGGGTGTGAGACCCCTGAAATGGGGAGGGGGAAATGGGGGCGTGAGACCCCTGAAATGGGGGTGTGAGACCCTGAAATGGGGAGGGGGCACCAGGAACCCCTTCAGCAACGGGGACACCTGAACGGGGGGAAAGGGGGCGTGAGACCCCTGAAATGGGGAGGGGGCACTAGGAACCCCTTCAGTGACAGGGACACCTGGGGGGGAAAATGGGGGTGTGAGACCCCTGAAATGGGGGGGAAACTGGGGGTGTGAGACCCCTGAAATGGGGGGGGGAAATGGGAGTGTGAGACCCCTGAAATGGGGGGGGAAATGGGGGTGTGAGACCCCTGAAATGGGGGGGGAAAATGGGGGTGTGAGACCCCTGAAAGGGGGGAAAATGGGGGCGTGAGACCCCTGAAATGGGGGGGAATATGGGGGTGTGAGACCCCTGAAAATGGGGGGGAATGGGAGTGTGAGACCCCTGAAATGGGGAGGGGGAAATGGGGGTGTGAGACCCCTGAAATGGGGGGGGAAATGGGGGTGTGAGACCCCTGAAATGGGGGGGGAAATGGGGGTGTGAGACCCCTGAAATGGGGGGGGGAAATGGGGTGTGAGACCCCTGAAATGGGGGGGAAAGGGGGGGCGTGAGACCCCTGAAATGGGGGGGGAAAGGGGGGTGTGAGACCCCTGAAATGGGGGGGGGAAAGGGGGGTGTGAGACCCCTGAAATGGGGGAGGGGGCACCAGGAACCCCTCCAGCGACGGGGGACACCTAAAGGGGGGAAATGGGGGGATGTGAGAGACCCCCAGAAATGGGGGGGGCTGCCCCCCCAGTTACCTTGTGGCCGTTCTTGAGCCGGGGGGGGGAGGTTGTCCCGGATCAGCTTCATGGCTTTGAGGGGGGGCTCGTTGAAATAGGGGGGCTCCCCGTCCACCATCTCGATGACCATCACCCCCAGGGACCAGATGTCCACCTGCGGGGGGGGGGGGGGGGGGGGTCACCCCAAAAATGACCAAAAGTGAGGAGGGGGTTAGGGGGGGCAGCCCCTCAAACCCACTCCGTGCCACTTGGAGCCCCCCAAACTTACACTGGGTATCCCCAGACCCACCCTGGGCACCCCTAAACCCGTTCCAAACCCACCCTGTTCCCCCTAAACCCACCCTGGGCACCCCTAAACCCACCTGGGCACCCTAAACCCACCCTAAACCCACCCTGGGCACCCCTAAACCCGTTCCAAACCCACCCTGGGCACCCTAAACCCACTCTGGGCACCCTAAACCCACCCTAAACCCACCCTGGGCGCCCCTAAACCCATTCCAAACCCACCCTGGGCACCCCTAAACCCACCCTAAACCCACCCTGGGCACCCCTAAACCACCCTGGGCACCCTAAACTCACCCTGGGCACCCCCATACCCCACCCTAAACCCATTCCAAACCCACCCTGGGCACCCTAAACCCACCCTGGCGCCCCTAAACCCACCCTGCTCCCCCTTAACCCATTCCAAATCCACCCTGTTCCCCCTAAACCCACCCTGGGCACCCATGGACCCATTCCAAACCCACCCTGGGCACTCTAAACCCACCCTGGGCACCCTAAACCCACCCTGGGCACCCCTAAACCCGTTCCAAACCCACCCTGGGCACCCCTAAACCCACCCTGGGCACCCTAAACCCACCCTGGGCACCCCTAAACCCATTCCAAACCCACCCTGGGCACCCCACACACCCACCCTAAACCCATTCCAAACCCGTTCCCAAACCCACCCTGGGCACCCCTAAGCCCATCCCAACTCCCCACAAGACACCTCGAGGTGGCAGAGAAGGCAGGAGATGAACCTGGGGGCCCACACACCCAGCCCAAACCCCCTGAAGCCCACCCTAAACACCCCCTAAGGCAGCCCAGGACCCCCCAGACCCCCCGAGCCCCCTGCCCCACCTCTGGGCCGTAGGGCAGGCGCGAGATGAGCTCGGGGGCCATCCAGTACGGGGTCCCCACCAGGGACTTGCGCCGCGGCACGTCCTTGTTCACTTGGGCACAGAACCCAAAATCCGAGAGTTTCACCTGCCGGGGGGCCGGGGGGGTCAGGGCGGGGACCCCAGAGGGTCGGGGAGGGGTCTGGGGGCGTTTCTGGGGGTCTCTACTGTCCGAAAACCGAGAGTTTGGGGGGCGTTTCTGGGGGTCCCTACTGTCCAAAATCCGAGAGTTTGGGGGGCATTTCTGGGGGTCTCTACTCTCTGAAAGTTTGGGGGGCATTTCTGGGAGTCCCTCCTGTCCGAAAACCGAGAGTTTGGGGGGCGTTTCTGGGGGTCCCTCCTGTCCGAAAACCAAGAGTTTGGGGGGCGTTTCTGGGGGTCTCTACTGTCCGAAAAACCGAGAGTTTGGGGAGGGCGTTTCTGGGGGTCCCTACTGTCCAAAATCCGAGAGTTTGGGGGGGCGTTTCTGGGGGTCTCTACTCTCTGAAATCTGAAAGTTTGGGGGGCATTTCTGGGGGTCTCTACTGTCCGAAATCCGAGAGTTTGGGGGGCGTTTCTGGGGGTCTCTACTGTCCGAAATCCGAGAGTTTGGGGGGCGTTTCTGGGGGTCTCTACTCTCTGAAATCTGAAAGTTTGGGGGGCATTTCTGGGGGTCTCTACTGTCCGAAATCCGAGAGTTTGGGGGGCGTTCTGGGGTCTCTACTGTCCAAAATCCGAGAGTTTGGGGGGCGTTTCTGGGGGTCCCTACTGTCCAAAATCCGAGAGTTTGGGGGGCATTTCTGGGGGTCTCTACTCTCTGAAAGTTTGGGGGGCATTTCTGGGAGTCCTCCTGTCCGAAAACCGAGAGTTTGGGGGGCGTTTCTGGGGGTCTCTACTCTCTGAAATCTGAAAGTTTAGGGGGCATTTCTGGGGGTCTCTACTGTCCAAAATCCAAGAGTTTCACCTGCCAGTGGGGCCGGGGGGGGTCAGGGCGGGACCCCAGAGGGTCAGGGAGGGGTCTGGGGGGCGTTTCTGGGGGTCTCTACTGTCCCAAATCCGAGTGTTTCACCTGCCAGCGGGGCTGGGACCCCAGAGGGTCAGGCGGGCTTTGGGGGGCGTTTCTGGGGGTCCCCACTGGAGGTTTTTGTTCTGGAGGTTTTTGTTCTGGAGGTTTTGCCCCCAGTTTGCCGCCTACCCGTCCGTCGTGCGTGAGGAGGATGGAGTCGCTCTTGATGTCGCGGTGGATGACGCCCTGGGCGTGCAGCACGGCGAGCGCGCGCAGCACCGAGCGGCACACGGCGGCGATCTGCTCCTCCGACATCCTGGGCGGCACACGGGCACCACCGGGCTGGCACCGCTGCCGCCGCCCTGGCACCGCGCCCTGACACCGCCCTGGCAGCGGCCCCTGGCACCTCTGCAGCCAGCCTGACACCTCTGTCACCACCCTGCCACCATCCTGGCACCGCCCCCTGCCACCTCTGCAGCCAGCCTGACACCTCTGTCACTGCCCTGGCACTGCCCCCTGCCACCTCTGCAGCCAGCCTGACACCTCTGTCACCACCCTGCCACCATCCTGGCACCGCCCCCTGGCACCTCTGCAGCCAGCCTGACACCTCTGTCACTGCCCTGCCACCTCTGTCAGTGCCCTACCACCTCTGCCACCATCCTGGCACTGCCCCCTGCCACCACCCTGCCACCTCTGCAGCCAGCCTGACCCCTCTGCAGCCAGCCTGACCCCTCTGCCACTGCCCTGCCACCTCTGTCACTGCCCTGGCACTGCCCCCTGCCACCACCCTGCCACCTCTGCAACCAGCCTGCCACCTCTGGCACATCTGCCACCATCCTGGCACCACCCCCTGCCACCTCTACAGCCAGCCTGACACCTCTGTCACCACCCTGCCACCATCCTGGCACCGCCCCCTGCCACCTGTGCAGCCAGCCTGACACCTCTGCAGCCAGCCTGACCCCTCTGTCACTGCCCTGTCACCTCTGCCACCGCCCTGGCAGCGGCCCCTGCCACCTCTGCAGCCAGCCTCACACCTCTGTCCCCACCCTGCCACCATCCTGGCACTGCCCCCTGCCCCCTCTGCAGCCAGCCTGACACCTCTGTCACTGCCCTGCCACCTCTGTCACTGCCCTGCCACCTCTGTCAGTGCCCTGTCACCTCTGCCACCACCCTGCCACCTCTGTCACCCCCCCCCCCGTGCCCCCTGCTCTGCCCCCCCAGGTGTGCTCACCTGGTGTGGGTGACGATGTCGGTCAGGGCGCCGCCCTCCAGGAACTCCATCACCACCCAGAGCTCGTCGCCCACCAGGTAACTGTTGTACATCTGCACCACGTTCTCGTGCTGGTGGTCCCTCATGATCACCACCTGGGGACAGCGGGACATGGGCACGGGGGCCTGGCACTGTCCCTGAGAGCCCTGGGGACACGGGCACGGGGGCCTGGCACTGTCCCTGAGAGCCCTGGGGACACGGGCACGGGGGCCTGGCACGGTCCCTGACAGCCCTGGGGACACGGGCACGGGGGCCTGGCACTGTCCCTGAGAGCCCTGGGCACATGGGCACGGGGGCCTGGCACGGTCCCTGACAGCCCTGGGGACACGGGCACGGGGGCCTGGCACTGTCCCTGAGAGCCCTGGGCACATGGGCACGGGGGCCTGGCACGGTCCCTGACAGCCCTGGGGACACGGGCACGGGGGCCTGGCACTGTCCCTGAGAGCCCTGGGGACACGGGCACGGGGGCCTGGCACTGTCCCTGAGAGCCCTGGGGACACGGGCACGGGGGCCTGGCACGGTCCCTGAGAGCCCTGGGCACATGGGCACGGGGGCCTGGCACTGTCCCTGAGAGCCCTGGGCACATGGGCACGGGGGAAGAACACGGCCATGGGGACCTGGCACTGTCCCCCAGGGCCTGGGGACCACCTGAGAGCTTTGGGGACATGGCGATGGCAGCCTGGCACTGTCCCCAGGGGTCCCCAGGCCATCAGGAGCTCCCTGCTGGGTCACCAAGTGCTCTTGGAGGGCTCCCCAGGGCCTCCTCCTGAGGGTCCCCAAGGCTCTCAAAGGCTCCCCAAGGAGGCTCTCAGAGCTCCCCAAGGCTCTCAGAGCTCCCCAAGGCTCTCGGGGCTCCCCAAGGCTCTCAGAGGGTCCCCAAGGCTCTCAAAGGCTCCCCAAGGCTCTCAGAGGGTCCCCAAGGCTCTCAGAGGGTCCCCAAGGCTCTCAAAGGCTCCCCAAGGCTCTCAAAGGCTCCCCAAGGCTCTCAGAGGGTCCCCAAGGCTCTCAGAGGGTCCCCAAGGCTCTCAAAGGGTCCCCAAGGCTCTCGGGGCTCCCCAAGGCTCTCAGAGGGTCCCCAAGGCTCTCAGAGGGTCCCCAAGGCTCTCGGGGCTCCCCAAGGCTCTCGGGGCTCCCCAAGGCTCTCAGAGGGTCCCCAAGGCTCTCAGAGGGTCCCCAAGGCTCTCAAAGGGTCCCCAAGCCTCTCAAAGGGTCCCCAAGGCTCTCAGAGGGTCCCCAAGGCTCTCAGAGGGTCCCCAAGGCTCTCAAAGGCTCCCCAAGCCTCTCGGGGTTCCCCCAAGGCTCTCAAAGGCTCCCCAACGCTCTCAGTGTTCCCCAAGCCTCTCGGGGCTCCCCGGGGCCGCCCTCACCTCGTTGAAGAGCAGCTCCCTCCGCTGCTGCTTGCGCAGGTCCATCTTCTTGACGGCCACAAGCTGCCCGGAGCCGCGCACGGTGGCGATGCACACCACGCCCGTGGAGCCCTCGCCGATCTTGATGAAGTTGTCCAGGTACGAGCGGGGGTCCCCGGGGTCCACCACCATCTGCAGCGCCGCCCGGAACTGCTCGTGGGACACGCGCTGCGGCACGGCGGCGGGGCCGGGGCCGCGCGGGGCCGGGGGCTCCGGCGGGGCAGGAGGAGCAGGAGGAGGAGGAGGAGGAGGCGCCGGGGCTTTGGGGGCTTGGGGGGCTCCTGCCGAGGCGGGGAGCGGCCCGTTGGGGGGCCCCTCCTGAGGGCGTCCCGCGGCGTGATCGGCCTGCGGGGACACGGAGACGGGGTCAGAGCCCGGGAGTGCTGAGCCAGGAGGAGCAGGAGGAGCAGGAGGAGCAGGAGGAGGAGGAGGAGGAGGAGGAAGGAACTCGGGGGTCAGAGCCCGGGAGTGCTGAGCCAGGAGGAGCAGGAGGAAGGAACTCGGGGGTCAGAGACTGGGAGTGCTGAGCCAGGAGGAGCAGGAGGAGCAGGAGGAGGAGCAGGAGGAAGAGACTCGGGGGTCAGAGCCCGGGACTGCTGAGCCAGGAGGAGCAGGAGGAGCAGGAGGAGGAGGAGGAAGGGACTCGGGGGTCAGAGCCCGGGAGTGCTGAGCCAGGAGGAGCAGGAGGAGCAGGAGGAGGAGGAGGAGGAAGAGACTCGGGGGTCAGAGCCTGGGAGTGCTGAGCCAGGAGGAGCAGGAGCAGGAGGAGGAGGAGGAGGAGGAGGAGGAAGGAACTCGGGGGTCAGAGCCCGGGAGTGCTGAGCCAGGAGGAGCAGGAGGAGCAGGAGGAGGAAGGGACTCGGGAAGGGCTGAGGGAAGAGGAGGAGGAAGAGACTCGGGGGTCACAGTCCGGGATTGCCGTGGGAATGAAGGGCTGAGGGAGGCGGAGGAGGAGGAGAGTCAGGGGCCAGAGGCTGCAGGGAAGGGCTGAGTGAGGAGGAGGAAGAGGAGCAGAGAACCTGCTCTGGAAGAGGAAGGAGAGCAGCAAGAAGAAGAAGAAGAAGAAGAAGATGAGGAGCAAAGAATCCACTCTGGAAGAGGAAGCAGAGCAACCGGAAGAGGAGGAAGAGGAGCAGAGAACCTGATCTAGAAGAGGAAACACAGCAGCAGCAAGAAGAGGAAGAGGAGCAGAGAATCCGCTCTCTAAGAGAAAGCAGAGCAGCAGGATGAAGAAGAAGAGGAGCAGACAACCTGCTCTGGAAAAGGAAGGAGAGCAGCGAGAAGAAGAGGAAGAGCAAGAAGAAGAAGAAGCAGAAAAAGCAGAAGAAGCAGAAGCAGAAGAAGAAGCAGAAGAAGAAAAGGAAGGAACTGCTCCAGAGCCAAGGATGCGGCTGGGTAAGGAAGCTGCTGCCGATCCCAGTGGAAGCTGTGAGGAAGAGGAGCAGAGAAACCGCTCTGGAGAATGAAGTAGAGCAGCAGCAGCAAGAAGAGAAAGAGGAGCAGAGAAGCCGCTCTGGAAAGAGGAGCAGAGAACCCGCTCTGGAAAGAGGAGCAGAGAAGCAGCAAGAAGAGAGAGAGGAGCAGAGAACCTGATCTAGAAGAGGAAGCAGAGCAGCAGCAAGAAGAGGAGGAAGAGGAGCAGAGAACCCGCTCTGGAAAGAGGAGCAGAGAAGCAGCCAGAAGAGAAAGAGGAGCAGAGAACCTGCTCTGGAAAGAGGAGCAGAGAACCCGCTCTGGAGAATGAAGTAGAGCAGCAGCAGCAAGAAGAGGAGGAAGAGGAGCAGAGAAGCCGCTCTGGAAAGAGGAGCAGAGAACCCGCTCTGGAGAACGAAGCAGAGCAGCAGCAGCAGCGACAAGAGGAGGATGAGGAGGACGCGGCCAGCGCCGGGCTCAGCCCTTTACCTGGGCGCTGCCCCCCGGGCCGGGGTCGGTGTCGGCTCGGGGGTAGGTGTGGAAGGGGCGTCCGGGCGCCGTCTTCAGCCCCTGGCGGGGGCCGTCGGGGGGCCGCAGGTCGGGCCCCGAGAGCGGGCGCTGCTCGCGGGCCGGGGGCCGCGGGGGCCCCTCCCCGGCCGAGCTGGACTTGGGGCGAGCCTGGGGGTCCGGGCGGGGCCGGGGGGGCGCCGGGGCCAGGCCGTTCTCCGGGGAGGGGCACGGGGGGCTGTCGCGGCGCAGGGAGTTGGAGCGCGACACCGACACGGCCGCCAGCTCGTCCAGCAGCCACGCCAGCGTCCGGTCACGGCCGCCGGGGGTCCCGTCCTGGGGCCCCTTGGAGCCGCGCACGATGGGCTGCGGGGAGGGACGGGGGACACGCACGGCGGGGAAAAGGGGAAAAAGGGGAAAAAACAACAGAAACGTGACGCAGAATGAATGGCTGCGGGATGGGCACGGGGAGGAGGGGGACTGGCTGGGGAGAGTCCCAGAGGCACAAACTGGGGGCCACCCTCCATGGGAGGGTCCCCAAACACTGGGGGGGGGGGTGATGGGGTGGGAATGGGGGGAATATCGGGGCTGAGGTGGGAATGGGGGGATGTGGGAATATGGGGGGTGTGGGAATGAATGGGGGGATGTGGGAATGAATGGGGGGCATATTGGAATGGGGGGTGTGGGAAGGAATGGGGGGTGTGGGAAGGAATGGGGGGTGTGGGAAGGAATGGGGGGCATATTGGAATGGGGGGATGTGGGAATATGGGGGGGATGTAGGAATGAATGGGGGGATGTGGGAATGAATGGGGGGATGTGGGAATATGGGGGGATGTGGGAAGGAATGGGGGGATGTGGGAATGAATGGGGGGTGTGGGAAGGAATGGGGGGATGTGGGAATATGGGGGGATGTGGGAATGAATGGGGGGATGTGGGAATGAATGGGGGGCATATTGGAATGGGGGATGTGGGAAGGAATGGGGGGTGTGGGAAGGAATGGGGGGTGTGGGAATGAATGGGGGGATGTGGGAATGAATGGGGGGTGTGGGAAGGAATGGGGGGATGTGGGAATGAATGGGGGGCATATTGGAATGGGGGGTGTGGGAAGGAAGGGGGCACACACAGAAGGGGAAGGGGTCAGGTGGGAGTGACCCCGAGTCCCCATGGGGTGGGGTTAGGGTTAGGGAGTGGGGAAGGGTCTCACTGGGGAATCCCTGTCCTGGGGGACCCAACCATCACCTGCCTGCCCCAAGAGCCCCAAATTCCTCCCAGTTTGACCCCAAAGAGCATCCAGGACACCCTTATACACCCCAAAGACCCCAAATTCCCCCGACACCTCCCGCCACGATCCCCAAATCTCTGGGTCCATAACTCCCCCATTTGTCTTTTTTGGGAGGTAGGAAAGGCATGGGGGCCCAGCTCCCACCTCCCTGACCCCCAAATCGCTCCGAGTTTGGCTTTTTGGGTGGCTGGCAACCCCTGACCTGCTCCACAGCCCCCCAATATCAAACAACCCCAAAATCCCCTCATTCCAAGACCCCCAAAACGCCCCCAATTCAACCCTAAAGAGCACCCAGACCCCCGTTACTTCCTCCAGGACCCCTAAACCACCCCAAATTCAACCCCAAAGAGTACCCGGACCCCCAAACTGCCCCAATTCAACCCCAAAGAGTACCCAGCACCCCGTTACCTCCTCCACACTATTCCAGGACCCCCAAAGTGCCTCCAATTCAACCCCAAACATTACTCAGCACCCCGTTATCTCCTCCAGGACCCCCAAAGTGCCCCCAGTTCAACCCTAAACGTCACCCAGCACCCCGTTACCTCCTCCACACTATTCCAGCACCCCCAAAGTGCCCCCAATTCAACCCCAAACATCACCCAGCACCCCGTTATCTCCTCCACACTATTCCAGGACCCCCAAAGTGCCCCCAGTTCAACCCCAAACATCACCCAGCACCCCGTTATCTCCTCCAGGACCCCCAAAGTGCCCCCAGTTCAACCCCAAACGTCACCCAGCACCCCGTTACCTCCTCCAGGACCCCAAACCCAGAACGCTGACCCCGCCGGGCCCTCCCCACACCAGGGCCCCCCGCGCCCCCGCGGCTCTCCCACCTTGTGGGCCCCGCGGATGGCGGTGATGCAGGCGGGGTCCACGAGGGGCTTGGGGCGCCGGGCCGACTCCTCGAGCAGCCCCTGCCACTGGCGGGGCAGCCCCGTGAAGCGCTGCTCCGAGGGGTCGTAGCCCGTGTGCACCCGGTGCTCGAAGTTGGACGGCGCCGAGATCTCCACGCGCTTCTTCTTCTTGGAGAACATGGCCCGGGCTGTGCTCCTGGATTGGGGGAAAAAACGCGGGTTCAGGGGGTGGGAAATGGGGCTGGCAGCTGGAATCCAGCTCTGGGAATGGGAATGGTCCCCAAAATCCAGCCCTGGGAATGGGAATGGTCCCCGAAATCCAGCCCTGGGAGTGGGAATGGTCCCCAAAATCCAGCCCTGGGAATGGTCCCCGAAATCCAGCCCTGGGAATGGTCCCCAAAATCCAGCCCTGGGAATGGTCCCCGAAATCCAGCCCTGGGAATGGTCCCCAAAATCCAGCCCTGGGAATGGGAATGGTCCCCAAAATCCAGCCCTGGGAATGGTCCCCAAAATCCAGCCCTGGGAACAGGATCAGCCCTGAAAATCCCGCCGCTGGAATGGTTTTTACCCATCCACCAACCACTTCCATCCAAAATCCCCCACTTTTATCCAATCACTTCCCATTTCTCCCCCCAGTCCAAACTTGGAAGCACCATAAGTTCCTACTTGGAAACGGGATTAATCCGTTAACCCAACCCGAACCAACAAACAGATTTAAAGCACCTCAAAAAGCCCCAAAAAATCTGCTTTTCCTGGGATGCCAGTGCCAGGATCAGCGCTCTGGGGCACCATGTGAGGGTTTGGTTTCATTCCCTGTTTTTCCACGTTTTTCCTGCACTTCCCAGGCCAAGAACGAGCTCAGCTGGGAGGGCACGGATCCCACTGGGAATGGCCCCAAAATCCCACGGACCCTGGGCAGGTCTGGTTTTCCCACTTTCACTGCTTTTCCTGGTGCCACTTTTCCCATTTCCTCCCAGCTTTTCCCATCTCCTTGGCTCAATCCCATTTTCCAGGCACCAGAATCCGGCTGCTTCCAAGGTTTTCTCACTGTTTTTTCCCAGTCTTTGAGGATTTCTCCCTAAAACAATAATCCACCATGGAGGTTTCCTCCTCCTCCTCCTCCTCCACTTCGGCCCCAGCCAAAAGCTGTCAGAATCCCGTGTTTTCTCCCTTTTCCCTGCTCATCCCGGGCTGATCCCTCCTTCCACCTTCCTGGGAATCCTCTGGGGTTTGCCAAAATCCCATTTTCTGACGGAAAACTCTCCTGGTTTGGGGGAATTGCAGCTGAGCTTGGGGCGGGAGGATTAAAATCTGCAGCATTTGGGTTTTTCTCCGTGGGGAACATCCGAGGGTGACCCAGCTCAGCCGGGATGAGGCGCAGCATCCGTAACCCCTTGGACACCAAATCCACGGGATTTCACCCCAAAACCTTTCTCTTTCCCAGGTGGTCGTGGAAATGCGGCGGCACTTGGCAGGGGCAGAGGGGTCCTGAGGAATTCCAGAGGGTGGGAAGGGGCCAGGACGGGGGTGAAGTTGCTCCTCAGCCATTCCCAGGCCGCATTCCTGGGATCCCAGCGGGGCTTAATCAGTCACCAATTAACGAGGAACTGAATCCGCACCGGGCGGGGATAACCTCCCGCTTTCCCTAAAATCCCCGACAAAATCCCACAAATTTTCCCCAAAATCAGCGGCAGTCGGGCTGCGCCCTGGTGGGAATTGTGCTCCCCACAAAAAGGGGCCACAATTCCCGGGAAAATGAGGCTGGGAAGGGGCTGGAATCCCGGGAAGGGGCTGGAATCCCGGGAAAGGGGCTGGAATCCTGGGATTCCCACCAAGGGGCCACAATTCCCGGGAAAGCCAGGCCAGGAATCCCCACCGAGGGGTCAGAACTCCAGGAAAAGCCAGGCCGGGGCCAGGGCGGGTTGGACTGGCCGGGCTGGATCTGCAGCAGCAGGAGGAGGAGGAGGAGGAGGAGGAGGAGGAGGAGCGGCGGCCTTTGCTCAGGAGGAATCCCGGAATTCCAGGAATCCGGAGCCTCCGAAGCTCAGGGGAACGGGGGAAAAAATAAAAATAAAAATATCCGGGAAGGGAACCGGGAGATGCCGGGAAAAGGGGAATGAAGCGCTCAGAGCTTCTGGGAAACCCGGGACGGGAGAGAGCAGGGAAGCGAGGGAGGAGAACCAGGAAAGGGAAAAAGCGTGGAAGGAAGAGGAAAAAGAGGAATTCTGTCGGAATTCTGCCCTTTTCCTGCAGCAGGAAGCTTCCCCGGAGCTGCAGGTGCAGGGAGAGGGAGGGAGGCAGGGCGGGAATCTCCGGCTCGGGGCAAAGGAAGGGCCAATTAACGAGGATCCAATTAATCAGTAACGATCCCGACCATCCGTGACGACCCAGGTGCCCAAAAATCCAGGAAAACGCACATCCCTCCCCAAAATCCAGGAAAATGCACATCCCTCCCCAAAATCCAGGAAAACGCACATCCCTCCCCAAAATCCAGGAAAATGCACATCCCTCCCCAAAATCCAGGAAAACGCACATTCCTCCCCAAAATCCAGGAAAACGCACATCCCTCCCCAAAACCCAGGAAAATGCACATCCCTCCCCAAAATCCAGGAAAACGCACAACCCTCCCCAAAATCCAGGAAAATGCAAACCTCTCCCCAAAATCCAGGAAAATGCACATCCCCAAAATCCAGGAAAATGCGCATCCCTCCCCAAAATCCAGGAAAATGCACATCCCTCCCCAAAATCCAGGAAAATGCACATCCCTCCCCAAAATCCAGGAAAATGCAAACCCCTCCCGGGGCCGGCTCGGGAGCAGCTCCAGAAAACCCAAATATTCCTCCCAGGGCTTTTATCCCATGGAAAAGGAGCAAATTAAAGGATTAATCAAAGCCAGGGGCAGGAATATTCTGGGAATTTCTTCCTGCTCGTCCCACAGCTGTTAACGAGGTGCTGGTGACCGAATTCCCACCTTTTACCCCCAAAACCCAACCGGGAATGGGAGCAGGGAGAAGTTTTTGGCCATTTCCAAGGGATTGCTGGATCTTTTCCATATGTGGGTATTTCCCATAAACCAAATTTCCACTTATTTCCAGACCAACCCCGGGTCAACCCCTCTATCCCACCATTCCTTATTTGAAAATCCACTAAATTCCAGAGAAAACGCAAATAAATTCCAAATCCAGAGGCTTTTCTGATTTTTTTTCTCCTTTTCCTCACTTTCCATTGAGGAATGGCGACAGGAGCACCACGGAAAACCAGTGGGGATGGCAATTTCCCTTCCTGCTGTGCCAAAATTTGGGGAAATGCTGTTTTTGAGGAGTCGGGGCATTCCTGAGGGATCCCTGCGCCCCTCCGCCTTGGGGTTCCCGACCCAAATCCACGGGAGAAGCCCATCCCAGGGCTCTGGATGGGACTGTGGGGAGGAGACCCCCAAATCCCCGCGGGATCAGAAATTCCGGGAATTAACTCGGACCTGACTCGGAATTCGCTTCCTACCTTCCGCCGAGGGAAAACTTTCCTGCCTCAGCTCCGCGTTCCGGCTCCTCCGCTCAAACTGCTGCAGGAGGAGAAGGGAATTCCCTCAGGAGCAGCCCCGAGCCCCCATTTTGGGGAGTTTTTGGCGTTTTTTTTTAGGGCGGGGAGCGGTGGGATCCATATCCCCAATCCCAGAGCTTCCCCAGGCTGCTGCTGCCGCCCCTCCGGCGATTTGGGGAGCCTCAAACCGGGCCCCAGCCCTCCTCCCTCCATCACCGAACCACCCCTTGGCTTTGGGGGGTCTCCAAATCCCCCCGAAATCCGCAAATCCGCCCCAAATCCCCCCCGGGCCCCCTCAGGCCTCACTCGGCCGCCGCCGCCGCCGCCATGTTGGGATCCAGCCACATCCGGGTCCTCCCACGCTCGCGTCGCCGCGGCGACAGACCACGCCCATGGGGGCGGGGACACAGGCGGGAGGGGCGTGGCCAGCCACTTATGGGCAAAGAGCGGGCGATGGGGAGCCACATATGGGCAAGAGGCGTGGCCTAGGGCGGGGCGGAGCCGAATATGGGCGGGGAGATAATTTTCGGGCGGGGTTTATAGAGGGAGGGGTGGGGCCTAACGCGGAAGTTGCTGCTGAAGGGGCGGACCTCTAGCGATCAGTTGCAGTCTGACCAATCACCGCGCGAATCACGAAGATTGGCACCTCCGCTATCCAATCGCAGCGCGGTGCGCCCGAAGCTGGGTAAGATGGCGGCGCGGTGAGAGGAACGTGCGGGCTCCAGTGCCGCCGCTGCCCGGTGATTTTGAGGACATTCCTGAGGAATTCCGCTGCCCTCCCCGGGCCGTTCTGATCGCACCTTCTCCTCTCAGAGCCTCGGAGATGTCGCTGCGCGCCGTGCTCAGGGCCGCCGCCTCGCTGCCGCGCTGCAGTGCGTAATATTCCCCTTCCTCCCCAAAACCCCCCAAACTGGAGGCACTGGGCAGGTCCCTTTGGGGCCCTAGAGCCTCTGCCAACCCCCCAAAACCCCCTGACCTTTCTCCATGTCCCCTCCACAGCCCCGTCCCTGCTCATGCCGCCGCCTCCTGCCTGTGCCCCGCGCTGCCCCATGGCCACCCTGAACCAGATGCACCGGCGGGGCCGCTCCGCGCCGCCTCCCCGCCAGCCGGGCGCCACGCTGGGCCGGCCGCAGCTCAAGGCCGTGGTGCTCAAGAACCTGATCCGCAAGCCCAAGAAGCCCAACTCGGCCAACCGGCGCTGCGTGCGCGTGCGGCTGAGCACAGGCCGCGAGGCCGTGGCCTTCGTGCCCGGCGAGGGCCACAACCTGCAGGAGCACCACGTCGTGCTGGTGCAGGGCGGGCGCACGCAGGACCTGCCCGGCGTCAAGCTGACCGTGGTGCGCGGCAAGCACGACTGCGCGCACGTGCAGCCCAAGAAATGAGGGGAGACCCCCGAGTGTGCCTACCTGCAGGCCAAGAAAAGAGCAGGGAGACGCAAGAAAGGAGGGGGGAGACCCCCGAGTGCGCCCACGTGCAGGCCAAGAAATGAGGGGGGGGATCCCCATGATGCTGGGGGGGCTGGGAGGGGTGAGCCCAGGCCGGGGATGGGTCCGGCCTGGGTGGGTAAAATTCAGAAAATTCAGATTAAAGCGTGCTGGTGGTGATGTGGAGTGAGGTGTGTGGGGAGGGGTGGGGGGGGCGGACACTGGGGGTACTGGGAAGGGGCCTTTGGGGTACTGGGGACACTGGAGGCATCACTGGGATGACCCTGGGGTACCATAGGGGGTCCCTGGGGAGGTCATTTGGGAGACCTTAGGATGTCACTGGGGTCATGGGGGGGCTCATTTAGGTTACTGGGGGGGTCACTGGGGTTACTGGGATGACCCTGGGGTGTCACTGGGGTCACTGGGGGCGTTACCTGGATGACCCTGGGGTATCACTGGGGTCACTGGGGGGGTCACTGGGGTTACTGGGATGACCCTGGGGTATCACTGGGGTCACTGGGGGGGTCACTGGGGTTACTGGGATGACCCTGGGGTATCACTGGGGTCACTGGGGGGGTCACTGGGGGCGTTACTGGGAAGACCCTGGGGTATCACTGGGGTCACTGGGGGGGTCACTGGGATGACCCTGGGGTATCACGGGGGTCACTGGGGGGGTCACTGGCGTTACTGGGATGACCCTGGGGTGTCACTGGGACGAGAGGGGGCGTGGCCAAATTCGCCCGGGTGGGAGGGGTGTGCGCGGCTCCTCCCCGAGCCCCGCCCCGGCTCCTCCCCCGCATGACCCCCACACGCCGGTGCCCAAGATGGCGGCGCGCCGGGCGCTGCTGCGGGCGGCGGGACGGGCGGCGGGCGGGCGGCGCGGGGCCGCGGGGGCAGCTTCCGGTCCGGGTCCCGCTCCCGCGTCCTCTCCTGGTGCTGGGGCCGCTCCCGGTCCGGACCCTGCTCCCGGGCCTTCCCCCGGTACCGCTCCCGGTCTGGGCCCCGCTCCCGGGGCCTCTCCCGGGGCCGCGGCCGGGAGGAGCCGGCTGTACGAGCACGCGCGTGAGGGGCTGAGCGCGCGGCCGCAGCTGGACGTGACCGCGCTCAGCGAGCGGGACGTGGAGCGGCGCCGCGGGCCGCTAGGGGGCGCCGCGCTCCGCGAGATCGTGAGTGGCGGCGACCGCGGGGGCGGGGCTTGAGGCGGCATGGGGCGGGGCTTGGCCCGGAGTGGGCGGGGCCTGCGCGCGCGCACCCCCTCCCCTCCCCGGTTTGGGTGTGGCCAGCGCGCCCACCTGAGCCGCGCCCACCTGAGCCACGCCCCCCGAGCCACGCCCCCCCGGTCACCCCTCAGGTGCGGACGTGGTCGCGGCTCGGGAAGGTGCGCGATGGCATCGCCCGGCTGGAGGCGGAGAAGGGGCGCGTGGCCCAGGGGGTCCGCGAGATCATGGTGAGACCCCCAGGACCCCCCTGGACCCCCCTGGACGCCCCCTGACCCCCTTCCCTTTCTGAGCCACTCCACGACCCCCAAGGACCCCCAAGGACCCCCTGACTCCTTTCCCCCCCAGGCCTCCCAGGACAAGGCAGCGGCCAAGACGGTAGGAATGGAATGGAATGGAATGGAATGGAATTTTGGGGGGTGCCCCGGGGGTCTCGTGGCCCCCCAGGCCCTGACGGTGCCCCCCTGGCAGCAGCCGGAGCTGGCAGCGCTGCGGGAGCGGGGCCGGAGCCTCCGGGGGCAGCTCCGGGTGCTCCAGGCCGAGGAATCTGAGCTGGAGCAGAGATTCTACCTGGGGGCCCTGCAGCTGCCCAACAGGACCCACCCCGCTGTGGTGAGACCCCCAAAAATCCCCCCAAAATCACCCTGAACCCAGCAGGACCCACCCCGCTGTGGTGAGACCCCCAAAAATCCCCCCAAAATCAGCCAGAACCCAACAGGACCCACCCTGCTGTGGTGAGACCCCCAAAAATCCCCCCCAAAAATCCCCCCCAAAAATCCCCCCAAAATCACCCTGAACCCAGCAGGACCCACCCCGCTGTGGTGAGACCCCCAAAAATCCCCCCAAAATCAGCCAAAATCACCCTGAACCCAGCAGGACCCACCCCGCTGTGCTGAGACCCCTAAAACCTCCCCAAAATCATCCAAAATCCACGCAAGCCAACAGAACCTATCCTGCTGTGGTGAGACCCCCCAAAAATCCCCCCAAAATCAGCCAAAATCACCCAGAACCCAACAGGACCCACCCTGCTGTGCTGAGACCCCCCAAAAATCCCCCCAAAGTCACCCAGAACCCAACAGGACCCACCCTGCTGTGCTGAGACCCCCAAAAAATCCCCCCCAAAACCACCCTGAACCCAGCAGGACCCACCCCGCTGTGCTGAGACCCCCAAAAATCCCCCCAAAATCACCCAGAACCCAGCAGGACCCACCCCGCTGTGCTGAGACCCCCAAAAATCCCCCCAAAATCAGCCAAAATCACCCAGAACCCAGCAGGACCCACCCCGCTGTGCTGAGACCCCCCAAAAATCCCCCTGTGCCCCCCCGTGGTGCTCTGGGGGTCTCCTGGCACCCCCAGACCAACCCTTTGTGCCCCCCAGCCCGTCGGGGACCAGAGCCAGGCCCGGCTGCTCGAGGTGGTTGGGGAGAAACCAGGTGAGGGCTGGGGGGGTCCTGGGGGGCGTGGGGAGGGTCTGGGGGCATCTCGGGGTTCAGGAGGATTTGGGGGGCAGGTTTGGAGGGTCTGGGGGGGTTTGGAGGGTCTGGGGGGGTTTGGAGGGGTCTGGGGGGGTTTGGAGGGTGTTGGGAAGGGCTGGGCGGGGGTCGGGGGGTCTGGGGTCACCGAGGTGACAAAGGTGACCGAGGTTCCCCCTCCCCTCCCCCAGTGTTCGATTTCAAGCCAAAGGGACACCTGGAGCTGGGGGAGGGGCTGGACATCATCCGGCAGAGGTGAGCACACCTGGAGGGGGGGGGGGGGGGGGGACGGACACACACCTGTCCTACCCTGTCCCACACCTGTCTTCCCACAGGTGCCTGTCCCACGTGTCCGGCCATCGCTTCCATTACCTGTGCAGGGTGTCCCACACCTGTCCTACCCTGTCCCACACCTGTCCCACCCCAGGCGCCTGTCCCACGTGTCCGGCCATCGCTCCTATTACCTGTGCAGGGTGTCCCACACCTGTCCTACCCTGTCCTACCCTGTCCCACACCTGTCCCCCCCCAGGCGCCTGTCCCACGTGTCTGGCCATCGCTCCTATTACCTGTGCAGGGTGTCCCACCTTGTCCCACACCTGTCCCACACCTGTCCCCCCCCAGGCGCCTGTCCCACGTGTCCGGCCATCGCTCCTATTACCTGTGCGGGACTGGGAGGGTGTCCCATACCTGTCCCACCCTGTCCCACCCTGTCCCACACCTGTCCCCCCCCAGGCGCCTGTCCCACGTGTCCGGCCATTGCTCCTATTACCTGTGCAGGGTGTCCCACACCTGTCCTACCCTGTCCCACCCTGTCCCACACCTGTCCTATGTGTCAAGCTATAGCTCCTATTACCTGTGCAGGGTGTCCCACCTGTCCCACACCTGTCCCACACCTGTCCCCCCCCAGGCGCCTGTCCCACGTGTCCGGCCATCGCTCCTATTACCTGTGCGGGGCCGGGGCCCTGCTCCAGCACGCCCTCGTCACCTTCACCCTGCAGAAACTGCTCAGCAAGGTGGGCGGGGGGACCTGGGGGCTCCCAGGGAGGCTCTGGGAGGGTCCGGGGAGGGTCTGGGGGCGCCCAGGGAGGCTCAGGGGGGTCCCAATGAGGGTCTGGGGTCCCCTGGCGTGGTCGGAGTCTCCCGATCTCCCTTTCCCCAGGGCTTCCTGCCCATGGCGGTGCCGGACCTGCTGCGAGGAGCCGTTTTTGTGAGTGCCCCCCGAGCCCCCCGAGACCCCCAAGCGCCCCCCGAGCCCCCTCCCCGAGCCCCCCAGTGACCCCCTGTGCCCCCCAGGAGGGCTGCGGGGTCCAGCCCAGCGCCGCCCCCTCCCAGGTTTACAGCATCGACCCCGCGCGCTTCGAGGACCTGTGCCTGGCCGGGACCTCGGAGGTGGGGATTGCAGGTGGGAAATGGGGAGAAACGGGGGGAAATTGGGAAAAACCCCGGGGGCAGGGGGGGAATGGGGGAGAGACGGGAGAAAACGGGGGGAAAATATGGGGGAAAATGGGGAAAAATGGGGGGAAATTGGGAAAACCCCGGGGGCAGGGGGGGAATGGGGGAGAGACGGGAGAAAACGGGGGGAAAATATGGGTGAAAATGGGGAGAAACAGGGGGAAATTGGGAAAACCCCGGGGGCAGGGGGGGAATGGGGGAGAGACGGGAGAAAATGGGGAAAATGGGTGAAAATGGGGAGAAACGGGGGGAAATTGGGAAAACCCTGGGGGCAGGGGGAGAATGGGGGAGAGACGGGAGAAAACGGGGGAAAATATGGGGGAAAATGGGGAGAAACGGGGGGAAATTGGGAAAACCCCGGGGGCAGGGGGAGAATGGGGGAGAGACAGGAGAAAATGGGGAAAATGGGGGGAAAATGGGGAGAAACGGGGGGAAATTGGGAAAACCCCGGGGGCAGGGGGAGAATGGGGGAGAGACGGGAGAAAATGGGGAAAATGGGGGGAAATGGGGAAAAACGGGGGGAAATTGGGGAAAACCCCGGGGGCAGGGGGGGAATGGGGGAGAGAGAGGAGAAAATGGGGGAAAATGGGGGAAAATATGGGTGAAAATGGGGAAAATAGGGGGGAAATTGGGAAAACCCCGGGGGCAGGGGGAGAATGGGGGAGAGACGGGAGAAAATGGGGAAAATGGGGGGAAAATGGGGAAAAAACGGGGGGAAATTGGGAAAAACCCGGGGGCAGGGGGAGAATGGGGGAGAGACGGGAGAAAATGGGGAAAATGGGGGGAAAATATGGGTGAAAATGGGGAAAACGGGGGGAGAACGCAAGGAAAATCGTAAAAAAATGGGAGAGGAAAGTGGAGGGGGGGGAGCCAGATGGATTTGGGGGGACTCACCCAGGGGGGCAGACGGATTTGGGGTGACCCCCCCCCTGTGTCCCCCCACCCAGGGTATTTCATGGACCACGCTGTGCAGCTGCAGGACCTGCCTGTCAGGTACCGGGGGGCTGCGTCCTGCCCAGGGACCCCCTCCCCTTGTGGGGACGCCCCCTCCCCAGTTCCCTGGGGGGGCTTTTTGTGGCCCCCAATGCCTGGGGGGTTTCTGGGGCCCCCTGAGCCCGTGCCCCCCGCCCAGGGTCGTGTGCTCCAGCACCTGCTACCGCGCCGAGACCGACACGGGCCGCGAGCCCTGGGGGCTCTACCGCGTGCACCAGTTCACCAAGGTACTGGGAGCACTGGGAGCACTGGGAGGGAGCCCCGGGGGGGGCAGAGGCAGGGGGGTCACCCCCTGCGCCCCCCAAAGGTGGAGATGTTCGGGGTGACGGCGGCCGAGCGCGGCACCGAGAGCGAGGAGCTGCTGGACGAGTTCCTGGGGCTCCAGAAGGAGATTTTCTCAGAGCTGGGGCTCCATTACCGGTGAGGGGGGTTTGGGGAGGGGGGGCGCCCCCCCAGTCTGTGGGACCCCCGAAATCGCTCCTAACTGTGCCCCCCCGGCCCCCCCAGTGTCCTGGACATGCCCACGGAGGAGTTGGGGCTCCCCGCCTACCGCAAGTTCGACATCGAGGCCTGGATGCCCGGACGGGGCAAATTTGGGGAGGTGAGGGAAGGGGGGACCCCAATAATTCAGGGAGGGCCCAAGTAACTTGGGGAGGACTCTGACAATTCGGGGAGAGCCCCAGTAATCTGGGGAGAATCCAAATAATTCTGGGAAAACCCCAAAAATCCAGAGGTGCCCAGGGTCACGCGCCTTCCCCCCACCCCCATTTATTCTCACCCTTGGTGCCGGGTCAGGACCCCCGTTTTGGGGGAGTGGAGGAGGGGGGTGCCCCAAACCTGCTGACCCCCCCCCCCCCCCGTCCCCTTCACCCCCTCCCAGATTTCCAGCGCCTCCAACTGCACCGATTACCAGAGCCGGCGGCTGAACATCATGTACAGCGGGGAGGGGGGCCGGCTCAGCCACGCCCACACGGTGGGTGACCCCCCCCCAAACCCCCGGGAGACCCCCAGAACCCCGGGGGCGCTCTCTGGGCCCCCCTGAGCCCGTGTCCCCCCCCCCAGGTGAACGGCACCGCCTGCGCCGTGCCCCGGCTGCTGATCGCGCTCCTCGAGTGCAACCAGCTCCCGGTGAGTGATTTGGGGGGGGTCCCGCGGGGGTCTGGGGGCTCCCGGGGGGCTCACCCTGCCCCGCGTGCCCCCCAGGACGGGCGCGTCCGCGTGCCCCCCGCGCTGCAGCCGCTGGTGGGGCGGGAGGTGCTGGCCCGGCCCCCCGCGCCCCTCCTGAGCTACATCGGCCCCAACCAGCCCGGGGGCGGCCCCCCCAAAATGGGGAGGGGGCCCTGAGGGGAGGGGGCGGCCCTCGGATGGAGCTGGGACAGCGTGGGACAGCGTGGGACAGCGTGGGACACGGCAGGACAGCGTGGGACACGGCGGGACACGGGGCGTGTGACGGCCCCGCCCGCGGCGACAAACGCTGGGAATAAAACCTGGAAATGCCCCCCCCCGTGTCACAGGTGTGTGCTCTGCTCCAGGGGTGCTCTGGGACACACAGGTGTCCCCCAGTGCCACAGGTGTGTCCCCAGTGCCACACCTGTCCCCAAACTCACACAGGTGTCCCCAGTGCCACACCTGTCCCCAAACTCACACAGGTGTCCCCAGTGCCACAGGTGTGTCCTGCACTCACACAGGTGTCCCCAGTGCCACACCTGTCCCCAAACTCACACAGGTGTCCCCAGTGCCACAGGTGTGTCCTGCACTCACACAGGTGTCCCCAGTGCCACACCTGTCCCCAGACTCACAGAGGTGTCCCCAGTGTCACAGGTGTGTCCCGCACTCACACAGGTGTCCCCAGACTCACCCAGGTGTCCCCAAACTCACACAGGTGTCCCCCAGTGCCACAGGTGTGTCCTGCACTCACACAGGTGTCCCCAGTGCCACAGGTGTGTCCTGCACTCACACAGGTGTCCCCAGTGTCACACCTGTCCCCAAACTCACACAGGTGTCCCCAGTGCCACAGGTGTGTCCCCAGTGCCACAGGTGTCCCCCAGTGCCACAGGTGTGTCCCCAGTGCCACACCTGTCCCCAAACTCACACAGGTGTCCCCAGTGCCACAGGTGTGTCCCCAGTGCCACAGGTGTGTCCCGCACTCACACAGGTGTGTCCCGCACTCACACAGGTGTCCCCAGACTCACCCAGGTGTCCCCCCAATGTCCCCCCATTGTCACAGCCGTGTCCTTTGCAGCCTCTGCTTTATTTCCCGCCCCCCCCCAGCCCCTGGGGCTCCCCCGGGATTTTGGGGGGTGGGCGCCCCTTCGGGGGTCCCCGAGTCCACCCGGGGGGGGCCCTCAGGCCGGGCAGCGCCGGCTGGTGATGACGATGTCGTCGTACTCGTCCTGGGGGGGACAGAGATTTGGGGGGGAGTTGGGGGGTCCCGGGAGGGTCTGGGCGGGCATTGGGAGGGTTTGGGGGGCTCGGGAGGGTCTGGGGGGGCTCGGGAGGGCCTAGGTGGGCATTGGGAGGGTCTGGGGGGAATTGGGAGGGTCTGGGGGAGCTCGGGAGGGTCTGGGGGGGCTCGGGAGGGCCTAGGTGGGCATTGGGAGGGTCTGGGGGGAATTGGGAGGGTCTGGGGGAGCTCGGGAGGGCCTAGGTGGGCATTGGGAGGGTCTGGGGGAGCTCGGGAGTGTCTGGGGGGCATTGGGAGGGTCTGGGGGGGCTCAGGAGGGCCTAGGTGGGCATTGGGAGGGTTTGGGGGGCTCGGGAGGGTCTGGGGGGAATTGGGAGGGTTTGGGGGACCTTGGGAGGGTTTGGGGGGCTCAGGAGGGCCTGGGTGGGCATTGGGAGGGTTTGGGGGGCTCGGGAGGGTCTGGGGGGAATTGGGAGGGTTTGGGGGGCTCGGGAGGGTCTGGGGGGAATTGGGAGGGTTTGGGGGGGCTCGGGAGGGTCTGGGTGGGCATTGGGAGGGTCTCGGTGGGCATTGGGAGGGTTTGGGGGGCTCGGGAGGGTCTGGGGGGAATTGGGAGGGTTTGGGGGGCTCGGGAGGGTCTGGGGGGAATTGGGAGGGTCTGGGGGGCTCGGGAGGGTCTGGGCACCGTGGCTGCGCGCCCCGCTTTGCCCCGCACTGACCTGGCTGTCCTCGGCCCCGCCCTCGCTGTCGCCGCCGCTGTCGCTGCTGTCGTCGCCGCTGTCGCCGCCGGGCGGGTCGCGGGCCCCGAAGCGGCGCAGCAGGGGCGGCAGGCGGGGGTCGGGGCGGCGCCGGGCGCTGCGCAGCGGGGTGAGCCCCGAGAAGGTGCGGGGCTCCGGCCGCGCCCCGGCCCGCAGCAGGCACTCGGCCACCTCGGGGCTCTGCGCCTCCACGGCCAAGTGCAGGGGGCTGCGGCCGCAGCTCGGCTCCTGCGGGGCGCGGCGGGGTCAGGCTGGCTGGCTGCCGGAGCCCCGGCTCGGGTGGGTTTTTGGGGGGTTTTTGGGGGGTTTTTGGGGGGTTTTTCGCACGCACCGGCCGGTCGGGGTCGGCGCCGGCGCGGAGCAGCAGCTGCACCAGCTCGGGGTCGCGGCGCAGCACGGCCACGTGCAGGGGGGTGTAACCTGCGGGGGGGGGACACAGCGCTGCCTGAGCCCCGGGACCCCCCCCAAAACCCAAACCAGACCCCTCCCCAAAACGTTTAAACCCCAAACCCGTGTGCGGCCCCTGCCCCGAGTCCCCACCCCCAAAAACACGCGCAAAACCCCAAAAAACTGCGCCACCCCCCACCACCCCCTCCCCAAAATCACGATGAGCCCGAAGCCACGCGATCCCCCCCACCCCACCCCACGACCCCCTCCCCAAAAACCGCGCCCCCCCCCCCCCCCCCCCCCAACTCACCGTCGTAGTTGACGCTGTCCAGCTGCGCCCGCCGCTCCTCCTCCTCCTGCCGGGGGTCCCGGGGGGCGTCCCGGGGGTCGGGGGGGCGTCCCCAGCAGGGCGCGGGCGCAGGCGGGGTGGCCCTCGCGGCAGGCCAGGTGCAGCGCCGTGTGACCGCCCCGCTCCCGCACGGCCACGGCCGCGCCCGCCGCCCGCAGCCGCCGCACGGCGCCGGCCAGCCCCAGCACCACGGCGATGTGCAGGGCGGTCTGCGGGGAGAAAGCGGGGAAACAGGGGTTAAACCACCCCAAAACAGCGCCCCGAAACCCAGCCCCAGCACCACGGCGATGTGCAGGGCGGTCTGCGGGGAGAAAGCGGGGAAAAAGGGGTTAAACCACCCCGAAACCCAGCCCCAGCACCGCGGCGATGTGCAGGGCGGTCTGCGGGGAAACAGGGGTTAAACCACCCCGAAACCCAGCCCCAAAACCCAGCCCCAGCACCGCGGCGATGTGCAGGGCGGTCTGCGGGGAAACAGGGGTTAAACCACCCCGAGACCCAGCCCCAGCACCACGGGGAGAAAGGGGTTAAACCGCCCCGAAACCCAGCCCCAGCACCGCGGCGATGTGCAGGGCGGTCTGCGGGGAAACAGGGGTTAAACCACCCCGAAACCCAGCCCCAAAACCCAGCCACCACCCCGAAACAGCGCCCCGAAACCCAGCCCCAGCACCACGGCGATGTGCAGGGCGGTCTGCGGGGAGAAAGCGGGGAAACAGGGGTTAAACCACCCCGAAACCCAGCCCCAGCACCGCGGCGATGTGCAGGGCGGTCTGCGGGGAAACAGGGGTTAAACCACCCCGAAACCCAGCCCCAAAACCCAGCCACCACCCCGAAACACCACCCCAAATTTCCCCCACAGCCCCCCCAGCTTTCCCCGTCCCACCTGGCCCAGGTCGTTCTGCAGGTCCAGGTAGGGCGAGTGCTCCGTGTGCCGCAGGATGGACTCCAGGAACTCCAGGTGCTCGTGGATCACGGCCAGGTGCAGGGCCCTGGGGGATGGGGGGGGGGGCGCGGGCTGGGCACGGGGGTCCCGGCACCCCCAGACCCAAATGGGGCACCCAAAAGAGGACTGGCACCCCAGACCCAAATGGGGTACCCAGGAAAGTGGAAGAAATTATTGAGGGTCCTGGGGGGTTATGGAGCGTCCGGGGCCGTTACCGGGGGGGTTACTGTGGCTCCTAGGGGGGCTATTGAGGCGCCGGAGCCGTTACCGAGGGACCCCCGCCCGAGGGGCTGCGGGGGGATCGCACCGGAACCCCGGGCAGAGGCAGGATCGCGACCCTCCAAGCCCCGGGTGTGCGTGGGGGTCCCGCCCGGAGCCCGGGGGGGTTCCCTGGTCCCTGCCCGCCCTCACGTGTCGCCCTCGTCGGTGACGAAGCTCAGGACGTGCCGCAGCCAGGCCGCGGGGTCAGCGAGGGGCTCGGGGGGCTCCGCCGCGGGGCTGGCGGGCAGCGGCGGCCCCAGCGGCCCGTCGCCCAGCGAGCCCAGCCCGCTGTCGCACCACTCGTCGCCCTCGGGGCGCTTGGCCTCGCCGGGGGCCGCCGGGGCCGCGGGGGCCGCGGCCGCCATCGCCGGGGCCGCCTCAGGCCGCGGCCGCCATCGCGGGCCGGGGAATCCCCGCCGCGGCGCCTGCCGGGACCCGTAGTCCGCGCCCGCGCTTCCGGGTGCCTCGGCTAATCAGCACCCTCCGTCTGTCCGCGCCTGCGTGCCCCGCCCAGCGGAGTCGCCGCGGGGCACGCCGGGAGTTGTGGTGCGGGCAGGCCGCGCCCATGGCGGACCGGGACGGTGCCGGGGCCGGCGGGGCCGGAGCAGCCCCGGGGGTGCGGCTCCCTCTGCTCCCGCCCCCGCCGGGGACCCCCCCAGCGTGCCCGCGGCTCCCGGTGCCCGCCGGGAGGAGGCGGAGCAGGACGCCGAGTCTCCGGTAACGCCCCCGGTGTCTCCCCGGTCCCCACCCCGGTGACCGCCCCTCACAGCCCGGTGACCCCGCGCACTCCTCCCCGCAGGTTTCGGAACCCGAGCCCGGCACTTCGGCCGACGCTGACAGTGGGTCTGGGGGCGCCGGGCTCCCGTGGTGGCCGCGGGGGCCTCGGCTGGGCCTTTGGGGACACCCCGGGACCACTTGGGGACGTTTTGGGGACACTTTGGGGACTCCCTGGGGACACCCTGGGGACCCCGCGGGGACACTTCGGGAATCTTTTGGGGACACCTCGGGGACCCCTTGGGGACGTTTTGGGGACATTCGGGGAGGGGGGGTGTGGCGCTGTTTTGGGACCTTTGGGGACATTTTGGGAGCAACATTCTGGGGGCTTTTGGGGGCATCCAGGGAGGTTTTGGGGACATCCTGTGGGGTTCTGGTGCTGTTTGGGGACATTCCAGGGGGGTTTGGTGGCACTTTGGGGACATCCTCGGCGTCCCCCCGCAGTGGAGCTGCTGCGGGCGCTGCTGTCCCGGACCCTGGGGCTCGGCGGGGACCGAGCGGAGCCGGTGCTGGACGAGCTGAGCCTGGCGGGCGTCGGGCGCTTCATCAAGAGTGACCGGTGTACGGGAACGGGGCACCGGGGATGGGAACGGGGCACCGGGGATGGGAACGGGACACTGGGAATGGGAACGGGGCACCGGGGATGGGAACGGGGCACCGGGGATGGGAACGGGGCACTGGGAATGGGAACGGGGCACCGGGGATGGGAACGGGGCACCGGGGATGGGAACGGGGCACCGGGAACGGGAACGGGGCACCGGGGATGGGAACGGGGCATCGGGGATGGGAACAGGGCACCGGGGATGGGAACGGGGCACCGGGGATGGGAACGGGGCACCGGGGATGGGAACGGGACACTGGGAATGGGAACGGGGCACCGGGGATGGGAACGGGGCACCGGGGATGGGAACGGGGCACTGGGAATGGGAACGGGGCACCGGGGATGGGAACGGGGCACCGGGGATGGGAATGCTTTATCGAGAGTGACCGGTGTACGGGGATGGGAACGGGGCACCGGGGATGGGAACGGGGCACCGGGAACGGGAACGGGGCACCGGGGATGGGAACGGGACACTGGGGATGGGAACGGGACACTGGGAATGTGAACGGGGCACTGGGAATGGGAACGGGGCACCGGAAACGGGAACGGGACATCGGGGATGGGAATGCTTTATCGAGAGTGACCGGTGTACGGGAACGGGGCACCGGGGATGGGAACGGGGAGGGGCAGCAGGAAACCGGGCACCGGGGGAGGGCAGCGAGAACAGGGGGAGGATTTGGGGGCAGTTTTGGGGCTCTCGAGGGTGGATTTGGGGCTCACCCCTTTGCGTGCCCCCTTCCCCAGGTAAGAACATCGTGTGCATGGTGGGCGCCGGCATCTCCACCTGTGAGTGCTCTGGCTGGGGGGGGGGTCCCGGGGGGGCTCGGGGACCCCCGGGGTGGGTCCTGACCCACCCTGACCCCCCCCCCCCCCAGCTGCCGGGATCCCCGATTTCCGCTCCCCCGGCACCGGGCTCTACTCCAACCTGCAGAGCTACAACCTGCCCTACCCCGAGGCCATCTTCGAGATCGGGTTCTTCAAGGTACCCCCCCCTTCCTCCCCAGATTCTGGGGTGGGGGCTCCCCGAGTTTCTCTGGGGCCCCCCCCCGAGCTCCCTGTGCCCCCCAGAAACACCCAGAGCCCTTCTTCGCCCTCGCCCGCGAGCTCTACCCGGGGCAGTTCAAGGTAAGCCGCCCCCAAACCTCCTTCCAGCCCCCTCCCCAAATCGGGGGCGCCCCAAGAGACCCTCAAACCACCCCCAAATTCGCCCCCCCAGCCCACGGTGTGCCACTACTTCATGCGGCTGCTGCAGGACAAGGGGCTCTTGCTGCGCTGCTACACCCAGGTGGGACACACACCCCCTCCTCCCCTGGCTGCTTCGGGGGGCTCACGGGGATTGTGGGGAGCCCCTGACGCCCCCCGTGCCCCCCCCAGAACATCGACACCCTGGAGAGGGTGGCGGGGCTGGACCCGGAGCTGCTGGTGGAGGCTCACGGCACCTTCTTCACCTCGCACTGCCTGCGGGCCTCGTGCCGCCAGAGCTACAGCCTGGCCTGGATGAGGGGTACGGGGGGCTCTGGGACCCCCTGGGATCCCCCTGGAACCCCCCGGGACCCCCCCGAGTGCTGGGGACCCCCGGGGACCCCCCCAGGACCCCCTGAGTGCCTCGGGGGTGTCCCCACCTGGTCTGCCACAGGGTGGGAACAGCAGGTTGTTGTCCCCCTGTGCCCCCCCAAATGTCCCTGTGCCCCCCCCAAATGCCCCTGTGCCCCCCCCAAATGCCCCTGTGCCCCCCTGCCCCCTTTCCCCACCAAGCTTCCTCCTCCTCCTCCTCCTCCCCAGAGCGGATTTTCTCCTCCCTCGTCCCTAAATGTGAGAAGTGCCAGGGGCTGGTGAAACCTGGTGAGTTTTGGGGCTGGGGGGGGGGGGGGCTCAGCAGGAATTTTGGGGAGGGGGTCTCACCCCCCCTCCCCCCCACGCATTGACCTGCCCCCCCATTCCCCCCCCTATTCCCCAGACATTGTGTTTTTTGGGGAGAACCTCCCCTCGCGCTTCTTCGCCCTCCTGGAGTCGGTGAGTGGGGTCTGGGGGGCCCCCAAAGCCACCCCCAGGCTGGATTTGAGGCTGGGGGAGGCTGAGGTGACCCAGGGACCCCCCCCCAGTGATGCCCCCTCCCTCTGCAGGACTTTGGGAAGGTCGACCTGCTGCTCATCATGGGCACCTCGCTGCAGGTGCAGCCCTTTGCCTCCCTCATCAGCAGGTGAGACCCCCGTCCCCCACACCCAGACCCCCCCCAGACCCTGGGGAGCCCCCTGTGACCGTCCCCCTCCCACAGGGTCCCCACCAACACCCCCAGACTCCTCATCAACAAGGAGAAGACGGGGCAGGTGAGCTGGGGGCGGGGGGGGGGGGGGGAGCACCTTCAAGATCTCATCGTTTTGGGGGTCCCCCTGCCCCCCAAACTTTTCTGGGAGGCGCTGGGGGGGGGGCTTGGAGCAGCTGCCCCCCCCCCCCCCCTTGTGCCAAACCACACCCTTGTCCCCCCAGAGTGACCCCCTGATGTCCCTGATGGGCTTTGGTGGCATGGACTTTGACTCGGACAAGGCCTACAGGTATGGCCAGGTGGGGGGCTCTGTCCCGCCCCGTGGTTTTGGGGACCCTCAGAGCGGTTTTGGGGACCCTCAAAGTGGTTTTGGGGACCCTCAGAGCGGTTTTGGGGACCCTCAGAGCGGTTTTGGGCATCCCCGAAGGTGGTTTGCAGGACTTGCGTCGAGGTTTGGCGCACCCCAAGGTAGTTTGGGGCCACTCGAGGGGGTTTTGGGCACCCTCAGGTGATCCCAGGGCCCCCCCCAGGATTTTGGGGTGACTGTGGGGTCCCTGTGTGTGCACAGGGACGTGGCCTGGCTGGGGGACTGCGACAGCGGGTGCCTGGCTCTGGCTGAGCTCCTGGGCTGGAAGGTACTGCCCCCCACCCACCCACAGATTCTGGGGGTCCCCCTGTCCCCCAAACCCCTGTGGGGACCCCCCTGAACCCCCCGTGTCCCCTCAGGAGGAGCTGGAGGAGCTGGTGCGCAGGGAACACGCGGCCATCGACGCCAAGGCGGGCGACAGGGATGGGGGCGCCCCCCAAAAGCCCCGGGGGGACGAGGACAAGGACGGGGGGAGCCCCAAAAAGAGCCTGGGGGACGAGGGAAAAGCTGAGAGTGAGCCCAAGAAGGGCCCGGGGGGCAAGGCCAAGGCTGAAAAGGACCCCAAAAAACCCCAGGGGGGGGACAAGGACAAGGCTGAAGATGACCCGGAAAAGTCACGGGGGGGGCAGTGAGGACCCTCCCCATGGCACGGGGGGGACAACCCAAAATTAAATGGTCACAGAGGAGATTTCGGCTTTGTGTGGTCACTGGGGGCTGGAGGAGCAGGGGTTCTTTTATTCCTTAAACAAAAAAAGAGGAAAACAAAAATACAGGAAAGGGGGGTCCAAAAAGGTTTTTCTCCTCCCTTAAAAAGGGGTGTTACAGATTTAAAATGTATTGGAATTCCCAGGAAGGGTGTGGGGGGATGCGTGTGCAAAACACTGAAACCTGTGAAGTTTCTCACTTTTATATCTGCTGAGAAATAACATTAATTTACATTAAAAAAAAAAAAGTTTCAAAACAAAGCTCTGTATCTGCTGTGTGATATCTGGGATTGTGGGAGAGAAGGAAGAGTGAGTGTGGATCTGCGGGGTTGGAAAATGCAAATGTGACTTTTTTGGAATGGCAAACGGGACTCATTGTCCACGAGCCAGAACTGGCCAAAATTTGAATTGCACCTCCAAAATCCCAAAATCCAAGGGTTGCTCCTGGAGGGAAGCTGCTGGGACAGGCTGGGCTTGGAGCTGCCCCCGAGATGGGGGGTGGAAAACGTCCCTTCCCGTGGGGAAGAATCGTCACAGAGTCACAGAGCATCCCGAGCTGCCCCCAGCAGGGCATCGAGTCCAGCTCCCGCCCTCTGCCCCAGATCCTTTCCCACTCCCAAGGGCTTGGAAACCCACCCGGGCTGGGGAAAGTACCCTGGAAGGACCCACACTCACCCCAAACGGCTGCAAAAACCCTGCTGGTGTAATTGCCACAGACTCACAATGTACGCTGTGGGAACTCAAACGGAAAACGCTGCTTGCAGGGGCACTAGCTGTTATGAACAAAAACTCGGTTAATATTTTTTTATGAGAAAAAGTTTCAAAAAGGCAGCCAGACCACTGGCCCTGCCCAAGTTCTGTGTGTTTTGTTATTGTAATCACGGGTCGTTGTCGTTAATGGTTGTTTTTGTATTAGTAAAAGCCCTGGCTGGGGCGAGGTAATGGCTCTTCTCCTGGGTGGGGACCTTGCCCGAAGCTAAGTTGTACCTTTCCCAGAATAGTGAAGACACCTGAGAAGGTGGGGGGGGTTATGCAAAGTGACTCGCAAGACCAGAATGCTTTGTGAGACCCCCATCTCCAAACTCATGGAGAAACCCCAAAAACAACGAGCCACCTAAGAGTTGAGAGACTAGAGTGATGTCTGGACGTGAGGAACCGAGTGCTGAGCCTGCAGAGACGCAGAACACCTTCGGACCCTCTCGCCCTGACCGTGGGAGTTGACCCCGGAGCTGAGACCAGGCCGACTGAGAGGGAAAAATAACATCTGACACCATCTTATGGGATCAGGAGACCCGAAAAAGGCTCCCAAGAGGATCTGATCCCCAGCTCTGCCCCTGGTGGACAGAGCTGCGCATATCCTCCTCCTCTGAGTCGCCCTGGGAGACGACGGACGCTGCAGACCCGTCGAGCCGCCCAATCCTGAGCTGATCACTTTTTAATAAAGGCATTACACAGGAGAAGAAGTCTCCTGGCCCTGTTTATTTCAGCTGGGGGCTCTCGTCCGGGATAGCCACGCCGCAAGAGGACTCAGGACTGGCCATCTTGGATCTTCAGAGGACAGCTGGCTACCAGGACCAGAGGGACCGGCTCAGGACAGCGACGCAGAGGAACACCGGAGCACCGGACTGGTGAGAAACTCGGTGGCGGGAGCGGGAGACGTGCGCATGTGTGTGTGAGTGAGACGAGGGCCGGCAGCCGGACCTTCGAAGCGAGAGTGGACCCCTCATTACTGCGGTTCCGTTTTTTCGCGAGAAAAGCGGCCAGGAACAGGGGGACGCGAGTGGAATTAGTGTGAGTGAGTCGTCTCCCAAGGGGGAATAAAGGGCCCCCCCACTCCGGGCGTGCAGAGTGAATTACTGTGTATGAGTGGCACGCACCCCAAAGTCCTGACAAAGGGAGGTCAGGCACTTTTGTAAGTCTCGAGAAGGATTCGAGTAAGATTTGTCAGTCCCGAGAAGGATTCGGGTGGTTCACAAGCCCTGCAGGCAAAGTAAGTCCTGACAAAGGGAGGTCAGGCACTTTTGTAAGTCTCGAGAAGGATTGGAGTAAGATTTGTCAGTCCCGAGAAGGATTCGGGTGGTTCACAAGCCCTGCAGGCAAAGTAAGTCCTGACAAAGGAGTCAGGCACAAACCCCAGCGAAGGAGGCTGCGGTTTGCTTTTAAGTCCTGATACGGTGAAGCCTAAAAAATTGGCAGGTTAGGCAAACTAAAAATCAGGCAGTTGTTTCTCCTGACTGAGGGTGTCAGGCACGACCCGGATTCTTGGCCGTGGCTTCGTGTGTTTAAGTCCCGATAGATGTAAGACCTGACGCTGGGAAGTTGGGCAATCAAGAGATTGGGCAGTTGTTTCAGTATAAAGTCCTGAGCATCAGGCAGTAAATTTGAAGTTCAGTGGAGGAGGCTGGAGCTCCTCAAGGAAGGTTTTTTTTAAATTCCCGGTCAGTAGAGGCACCTTCGGGATATTTTTTATTGAGACTTGAAAAATGGGATGTTGTAGTAGTAATAAGACTGGCAAGAGACTGAGGGATATACCTCCTAGTAGTCCCTTAGGAGAACTGTTAGTAAAATGGGATTCTATAGAGGCCACGAAGGGATTAGATAAAGTGAAAATGATCCATTATTGTATGGAAGCGTGGCCAGAATTAGAGTTGCAAGGAGGATGGCCTTGGTGTGGGACAAAGGATAAGTAGATGTGCCAACAATTAAATAATTATCTGACAGCTCGAGGGGATACTGATCCTGAGCAATTATTGTATGTAGCTTGCTGGGTAAAGAGCGCTGTTGAGGATGAAGGGGTGCGAATTTGTAAGGTACAGAGGAATGAAGGAGGGGATGATAGAACTAGTAAAAGATGGGACCCCCTGGATTATTTGCCTCCTTCTGCCCCTCCACCTTATAATCCTCTTCTTCAAGCACCTCAAATGGCAGGTCCGGTTCCTCCCCCGGCTGCCATCTCATTACCACCTGCTCAAACTCCTCCTACCTCTTCAGCTTCTGCTATGATGAACCCAGTATCTCCTCCAGTTCCTTCTGCACCACCACAAGTGCCTACTCCACCTGCTGCATTCTCCACCCCTTCTCCAGCTCCGATTAATATCTACTCAGGTCCCTCTCCCCCTCCTATTGCTGTCCCTTTACCTCCTTCTACCTGGGACACAAATGCCTCCTCGCCCAGTAGACAGCTATCAGCAAATACACCTGCTGATGGGCAGAAAGTTCAGGGTAACCCAGAGAACCCTCAAAGTAGTTTGGCATCTGAAGATGGGCCGTACTGTAGCACCAGATCCAAGACCTCCAAGGCAGAGAGACTCTTTCCCCTCAGAGAGGTTCCTATGGGAGGAGTGGCGGGAGGTGTTGGCTTTGTGAATGCTCCCCTAACTGCTTCTGAGGTGAGGGGATTCAAGAAAGAGTTGGGGCATTTAGTTGAGGACCCAGTGGGCATAGCCAAACAAGTGGATCAATTTCTAGGTCCAAATATCTACACTTGGGGGGAAATGAATTCCATCCTGAGTATATTATTTTCCCAGAAGAGGTCCAGATGATAAGGGCGGCTGGCATAAAAATTTGGGAGAAAGATAACAGTCCAGGACCCCAGGTGCCAACAGGTGAACAGAAATTGCCACTAACGGAGCCCAACTGGATCCTAACCAGGAGGAGGGGAGGAAGGCCATGAGGGGAATATAGGTCTTTGATAATACGGGGGATCAAAGAGTCAGTTCCCAAAGGAACTAATACCCAATTGGCATTTGAGGGTGCACAGGAGAAGGATGAAGCTCCTGCTGCCTGGCTTAATCGCCTAAGGCAGAACTTTCAGTTGTACTCCAGAATAGACCCAGACACCCCGGAAGGTCAAATGCTACTAAAAGTCGAATTTGTTACCAAATCTTGGCCTGATATACGGAGAAAATTGGAAAAGATGGAAGATTGGCAAGAGAAGGACATTAATGAGTTATTAAAAGAGGCACTGAAGGTGTATTTAAGGAGGGAGGAAGATAAAGCAAAGGCCAAGGCTAAGATCATGGTTGCTGTAGCTAGAGAAAGTGCAGGGTGGGCGGGTCCACCACCAGGAGGAGGCAAGGATAAGTCAGTACTGTCAGGTACAAGAGGGATGGAGACACCTCAAGGCCCTTTGAGAGAGCGACATTGCTCTTACTGTGGAAAGGCAGGACACGTCAGGAGGTTTTGTAGAAAACTCAGTCTTGATGCGGCAATAGCCAGGGAACAAGATAATTTAGGGAAGATCCTTAAAGGTGACGATTAGAGGGTCAGGAGCTTTACACTATAGGGGACCTGATGTAACATCTAGAAGAGCCCTTGGTAACTTTGAAGTGGGACCCTTAAATGAAGAATTAGAATTTTTGAGTAGATACAGGAGCAGATAAGTCCTGTCTCAACAAAGTACTAAGAAGTATAGTATAGTATAGTATAGTATAGTATAGTATAGTATAGTATAGTAGTATAGTGAAAAACATCTGAATTTAGACAAAAAACAACTTAGGTAGAAAGGATATCCAATAGCACCAAAACTGGCCAGTAATACTTAACTTGTAATAAGTGATGTGAAAGTAAAAGGTACCTTATTGTTGTCCTTGTTGGTGTGTGCGTGAGAGTGAGTCACAAGTCAGCCTCAACTTCCCGGGCACGTGGGAAGGGGGCAGTGGAAGTGTGTGTATGTGTGACCTGCAAACCAGGCTTGTGTCCCCCAGGCGGGTGGGGGCTGTGGCCAAAGTGTGTGTGTGACCTACAAACCAGACTAGTGCTCCTCAGGTGTGTGAGGGAGCCGTAGCTGCGAGAGTGTGAGTGACACGCAGAGAGCCTCACAGGTGAATGTGCACCAGAGGCAACCAGAGCCAGGGCCCCTTCCAGGAGGCCCAGAGATGCTGAGACCTGTGGGCCAACCCCAAGGTGAGGGGAGCCACAGTGATTTTCTAGCAATAATGATCCAGTTTGTGTCTTGAGGGTGTGAAGGAATGTGTGAGAATAAATATAGACAAATTAGAATAGAGGTAATGTAGATTGTGCATTATAAGTTTTACCACATCTCCTTAGAGGGAAGTGTATTGTGTAGAAGAATGGCGTAAGAAAAAAAAAAAAAGAGAAAAAATTCAAGTGTAAGGGGTTGATTTAAGCTGTAAGTGAAAGTGAGAAACAGAAGCAAGAGATAAATAGATAAGATCTTGAAAATAGAACAGAAAAACCAGTGAATTAAATACACAGAAAAATGGGGGAATAAAAATACTTTGGGAGTTAAGTTAGCTGAGAAATACAACTCCTTGCAAAATACAGAGTATGTAGAAGTTGATAAGAGAAACATGCAAGCTATGGAAAAAGAGAAATTAACCAATAACATTAAACAGAGAAACTGAGTTTTGATAAACTCATTAAATTGCAGACCACTAATGCCTGTGTTTGAAAGCCCGTTTCAGGTACTCTTCATTACTAACTCGACTGTGCAGACCAAAAGGAAAAGGTTGGACTCACATCACTCTCACCCCCTGGCATTGGACCAGGATTCAACACCAGTTTTTTTTTTTCCCTCTGGCATTCTGGCATTGGACCGGACTCCACCCCTTTGTCTCTTCTGGCATTGGGCCAGAGTCCCAGTTTTTCCCTCTGGCATTGGACCAGAGTCCACATCACTCTCACCCCCCGGCGCTGGACAAGATTCATCTGCTTCACAAGTTAATTCACCTGAGTATACTGTGATTTAAAGATGACTCTCAGAAGGAAGAGTCAAAAAGACTGAACTGTGTGGGAAAAAAATTGGTATCAGAGTTCTAATATTGCTTAAAATATTTTAAGACTGTTCTGTGTAAACTATGTTGGTAAAAAGTTTAAGACTGTAAATAAGTAATTCTAGTTAAGTTCCCCAATTTATTTCTAAAGACTCCAGGTTAATCCTCTACAGAACACTCCCCTGGGAGGGGAAACCAAAATTGGTAGGGAACAGACCAAGAGAGGTTTAACCAGAGAAACGGGTAGAAGGGACTCTAAAGAGCTTGGAAGCTTCTCCTCAGTAAAATTCCCCAAGAGGCAAGGCCGGGTGGGGCAGGCTGTGCAAGATGACCCATACCGGACTCTTGGGAAGGGTAGTACTGATGGCTCTGATTGCTGGTGGTGCTCTGGGATGCCCAGCTGAGCCGTGCAATGAATGCTACCAAGCCCGCTGTGAGGAGGAAGTGAGCTCCTTGTCGAGAGTCCACATCAGTTCTAACCCTGATTGTGTTAACCTCTCCCAATTGGTCTTTTATCAAAAAAATAAGAGAGTGTATTGGATAATATACAATACTGCCACTTTTAGGCAGCCACTCCTAGGAGAGTGTCCCTATAGGGAAGCCTGGTTGTGCTTTAAATGGGATGCTGCTGAAACAAGCTCAGCAGATATAGTAAAAAAGCAAGAAATGGTGAAAATGGTACGAAAAATTGTTTGTTACAAGTATTTATATGGGTATACTGGAAAAGAGATAAACTCCTTTAGGAACACATTTCAGGGGAGCCTTAAACCCCTAGATTTGATCTTGTCTGGCAGCTGCACCGCTAGAGTGATTAAAACTAATTTTCTTGTTGCCCAAAGAAACTGGATCAAGTTTGGGAGTTCCTATATATAATGATTTGAGAGAAATTAAACAGAACAGGCACAGTGAAATAGAAATTGAGAAAATCCAAAATTGTAAAAGCCAAATTCGGATCCCAATATCTATGTTAAAACAAAGTTATCCGGCTCCAGGCAGTATTAAAAAATTAAGAATTCAATTATTAGGAACATTTCAAACAAAATAAAAAGGTTAGCATGTGTAAATAATGAAGATCAAACTCCTACACTTGATCCCAGTGGGTGGGAGAACCTGGAGATTTTCAAAAAGGATGTGTGGAAAAGGTAGTTTTCTCTCGCTGTGTGTGCACTTGGAGGATTGCTATTTTTACTATGCTTATTTGTTTCAGTAAAATAGTGTTTGCCGTGAAGACAAACCTGAAGAAACCAAGGAAAGTAACAAGGTTAAGTAACCGTGATTACCAAAGTGCACAAGAGATTTATAGTAGAATTCAAAACAAAAATTAAGAGTTGATGCGAGCTTAGAGTTTAAGCTCGATCAAAGAAAAAGAGGGGGGACTGTTATGAACAAAAACTCGTTAATATTTTTTTATGAGAAAAAGTTTCAAAAAGGCAGCCAGACCACTGGCCCTGCCCAAGTTCTGTGTGTTTTGTTATTGTAATCACGGGTCGTTGTCGTTAATGGTTGTTTTTGTATTAGTAAAAGCCCTGGCTGGGGCGAGGTAATGGCTCTTCTCCTGGGTGGGGACCTTGCCCGAAGCTAAGTTGTACCTTTTCCAGAATAGTGAAGACACCTGAGAAGGTGGGGTGGGGGTTATGCAAAGTGACTCGCAAGACCAGAATGCTTTGTGAGACCCCCATCTCCAAACTCATGGAGAAACCCCAAAAACAACGAGCCACCTAAGAGTTGAGAGACTAGAGTGATGTCTGGACGTGAGGAACCGAGTGCTGAGCCTGCAGAGACGCGGAACACCTTCGGACCCTCTCCGCCCTGACCGTGGGAGTTGACCCCGGAGCTGAGACCAGGCCGACTGAGAGGGAAAAATAACATCTGACACCATCTTATGGGATCAGGAGACCCCGAAAAAGGCTCCAAGAGGATCTGATCCCCAGCTCTGCCCCTGGTGGACAGAGCTGCGCATATCCTCCTCCTCTGAGTCGCCCTGGGAGACGACGGACGCTGCAGACCCGTCGAGCCGCCCAATCCTGAGCTGATCACTTTTTAATACAGGCATTACACAGGAGAAGAAGTCTCCTGGCCCTGTTTATTTCACTAGCCACTGACAGACAAAGCACCGATGCATTGCTCCTGGAGAAATCCTGCCGGCCCTCTTCCCTGTGAAACCAACTCACCCCTGCTGCGCGTCAACGTCGGTGCACGGGAGGCACGTGGCTCTCCGAGGGCAGCCGGAGTTCTTGGTGTTGGCAGCTGCGGGCTGTGAGAAATTGTTCTCTGCAGTTTTGGAGGCCGAATCGCAGTTTCTGCCATGGGCACACAGAGAGGAAAGGCTGTTAATTTCCTTCGAAAGGAAAGTCTGGCACCCCATGGTTTAAGGGGCAGACGAAGGGCTGTGTAGGGGAAGGAGCTCCTCACAGGACCTTTCTTCACCTCCACCCCCAGTCCAAGGTCTAGCAGCGCCCCGTGTGACCAGCTGCTTTCAGAGGGTTACCCGGGCACAGCTGCACAGGGAGCTGCTAGGCCAGAGGGGCTAACAGGGGTATCCAAGTGTCTCTCCAGGAACTATGGTTGGAGCATCCAGCACGGACTAGGAGCAGCCAGACCCACCTGGGCACAGAGCATCACTTTGAGAAAACGCCAAGGGAAGAGCCCTTTTGCCAAGGGGCAGCACCTGAGCAGGCCAGGCAGCGTGTGGGGTTCCAGGAGAGGGCTTGCACCTTTCCCCTTTTACTGTGTCAGTCCCTCTCCAAAAGCCCCAGACCCTCCAGAGCACTCCCAGAAAGGAGAAGGGTTATTAGGAGAAAAAAGGGCTTAGAATAAAGGGAAAAAGCTTCCTTTTCCATTACTTTTTGTGTTCAAACTGGGAGGGACTCTGCTTCCCCTGCAATTTTAATGGTCTCACTTGAAAGAATCCCTGCCTTTTCTATGCTGTTAGAGGTGTTAATTGACAGTGAGTCCCCATTCTGTATTATTTGGCAGTTTAAAAAAGAAGGGAAAACCTTGACAATGTTTCTTATGGGTGTGATTAAGCGTAGCTGCCCCCTTTTTGTTGTCCTGAGGCCCAAATTGAGGAGAAGCCCAGCTATCCCTCCATCCTAAGGGTTTGAACTAAGGGAAAAATCCTTCTTTTTTCATCACTGGAGAGATTTAAAGTGTGGAAAGCCCCTCTTTTCCCAATACTTAAGGAGAGTAAATTAAAGGGCAGAAGCTATTTATTTGCCATTGTATTGGTTTCAGTAGAGGTAACTGCTCCATTTCCTCTTTTTAAGGGGTTCCCTGGAAGGAAGCTCTGCCTTTTTCAGCATTTTAAGGGTTTAAAACTCCATTTCAGGGCACTTCTTTCTGTGCCGTAGGACCAAAGTATCCCAGAGAAGGATGAGCCTGGCATGCATTTAACCCTAACACTGCCTAGGAGGCTTTTATTCCTTTTTTATTTTTATTTATCATGTAGATAACCGTAACTAGAGGTCCCAAGGAGCCTTAGACTATTCATATCTTTAGTCGCCGAGGCTGCTGATTTCCCCAGGATCTGCCATTTACGTCAAGGAGCGGTAGCCAGAAGATGTGTCAAAGCACAGACTTCAGCGTGTCAGCCAAAGGCCGCAGCGAGCGTGTAAAGTGGGAAGAGTGTGTTGAGAGCACCTGCCTGTGTCTGTCTGTGTCTGCTCGTCTCTGCGTGTGTGAGCGCATGCTGACTGGATTTAACTTTGTGTATATGGCTTCTGCTTTTCAGGTTTTGCAACTCATTGTTAAATTTAGAATAAAAAATCCCCAGCTGCCATCCCCCCCGCCCCACCCCCGCTGTTTTTTTTTTTTTCTTTGGTCCTGGTCGAGTAAAAACCCAGAGAAATACCCCAAGATAGGCTAGAAAAGACCCCAAAAAACCCAGTAAAAACCCCAAGATGGGCAACAAAAAGCCCCCCACGAAAACTCAGAAAAAAAACTCAAGATGGGCAAGAAAAAATCAAGAAAACACCCAGAACAATCCCAGAACAAAACCTCAAGACGGGGAAGACCAAACCCAGAGAAAAAACCTAAAAAACCCCAAGATGGGCAAGAAAAACCCAGAAAAAACCCCCAAGATGGGCAAGAAAAAATCAACAAAAAACCCAGAAAAATCACAGAAAAAACCCCCAAGATGGGCAAGTAAAAACCCAGAAAACACCCACAGAAGACCCAGAAAAAAAAAAACCAAGATGGGCAAGACAAATCCCCAAAAGAAACCCCAAGATGGACCAGAAAAAACCAAGGCAAAAAAAAAAAAAAACCAACAGAAAAAAACCCCAAGAAAAGCAAGAAAAAAGCAGAAAAAACCTCAGAAAAAAAAACCAAGATAAGCAAGAAAAAAACCAGGAAAAACCCCAAGATGGGTGAGAAAAACCTGGCAAAAAAGGTGCCGTAAAGCGCGACTGTCGTAAATACGGCCGTAAAGCGCGACTGTCGTAAATACGGCCGTAAAGCGCGACCTGTCGTAAATACGGCCGTAAAGCGCGACTGTCGTAAAGGTGCCGTAAAGCGCGACTGTCGTAAATACGGCCGTAAAGCGCGACTGTCGTAAATACGGCCGTAAAGCGCGACTGTCGTAAATACGGCCGTAAAGCGCGACTGTCGTAAAAGGTGCCGTAAAGCGCGACTGTCGTAAATACGGCCGTAAAGCGCGACTGTCGTAAAAGGCGCCGTTAAAGCGCGACTGTCGTAAATACGGCCGTAAAGCGCGACTGTCGTAAAAGGTGCCGTAAAGCGCGACTGTCGTAAAAGGTGCCGTAAAGCGCGACTGTCGTAAATACGGCCGTAAAGCGCGACTGTCGTAAAAGGTGCCGTAAAGCGCGACTGTCGTAAATACGGCCGTAAAGCGCGACTGTCGTAAATACGGCCGTAAAGCGCGACTGTCGTAAATACGGCCGTAAAGCGCGACTGTCGTAAAAGGTGCCGTAAAGCGCGACTGTCCGTAAAAGGTGCCGTAAAGCGCGACTGTCGTAAATACGGCCGTAAAGCGCGACTGTCGTAAAAGGTGCCGTAAAGCGCGACTGTCGTAAATACGGCGTAAAGCGCGACTGTCGTAAAAGGTGCCGTAAAGCGCGACTGTCGTAAAAGGTGCCGTAAAGCGCGACTGTCGTAAAGACTGCCGTAAAGCGCGACTGTCGTAAAAGGTGCCGTAAAGCGCGACTGTCGTAAAAGGTGCCGTAAAGCGCGACTGTCGTAAAAGGTGCCGTAAAGCGCGACTGTCGTAAATGCGGCCGTAAAGCGCGACTGTCGTAAATGCGGCCGTAAAGCGCGACTGTCGTAAATACGGCCGGTAAAGCGCGACTGTCGTAAAAGGTGCCGTAAAGCGCGACTGTCGTAAATACGGCCGTAAAGCGCGACTGTCGTAAAAGGCGCCGTAAAGCGCGACTGTCGTAAATACGGCCGTAAAGCGCGACTGTCGTAAATACGGCCGTAAAGCGCGACTGTCGTAAAAGGTGCCGTAAAGCGCGACTGTCGTAAATACGGCCGTATAAGCGCGACTGTCGTAAAAGGCGCCGTAAAGCGCGACTGTCGTAAATACGGCCGTAAAGCGCGACTGTCGTAAATACGGCCGTAAAGCGCGACTGTCGTAAAAGGTGCCGTAAAGCGCGACTGTCGTAAAAGGTGCCGTAAAGCGCGACTGTCGTAAATACGGCCGTAAGCGCGACTGTCGTAAACGGTGCCGTAAAGCGCGACTGTCGTAAATACGGCCGTAAAGCGCGACTGTCGTAAAAGGTGCCGTTAAAGCGCGACTGTCGTAAATACGGCCGTAAAGCGCGACTGTCGTAAATACGGCCGTAAAGCGCGACTGTCGTAAATACGGCCGTAAAGCGCGACTGTCGTAAAAGGTGCCGTAAAGCGCGACTGTCGTAAATACGGCCGTAAAGCGCGACTGTCGTAAAAGGCGCCGTAAAGCGCGACTGTCGTAAATACGGCCGTAAAGCGCGACTGTCGTAAATACGGCCGTAAAGCGCGACTGTCGTAAAAGGTGCCGTAAAGCGCGACTGTCGTAAAAGGTGCCGTAAAGCGCGACTGTCGTAAATACGGCCGTAAAGCGCGACTGTCGTAAAAGGCGCCGTAAAGCGCGACTGTCGTAAATACGGCCGTAAAGCGCGACTGTCGTAAATACGGCCGTAAAGCGCGACTGTCGTAAAAGGTGCCGTAAAGCGCGACTGTCGTAAAAGGTGCCGTAAAAGCGCGACTGTCGTAAAAGGTGTCGTAAAGCGCGACTGTCGTAAATACGGCCGTTAAAGCGCGACTGTCGTAAAAGGTGTCGTAAAGCGGCGACTGTCGTAAATACGGCCGTAAAGCGCGACTGTCGTAAAAGGTGCCGTAAAGCGCGACTGTCGTAAAAGGCGCCGTAAAGCGCGACTGTCGTAAATACGGCCGTAAAGCGCGACTGTCGTAAATACGGCCGTAAAGCGCGACTGTCGTAAAAGGTGCCGTTAAAGCGCGACTGTCCGTAAATACGGCCGTAAAGCGCGACTGTCGTAAAAGGCGCCGTAAAGCGCGACTGTCGTAAATACGGCCGTAAAGCGCGACTGTCGTAAATACGGCCGTAAAGCGCGACTGTCGTAAATACGGCCGTAAAGCGCGACTGTCGTAAAAGGTGCCGTAAAGCGCGACTGTCGTAAATACGGCCGTAAAGCGCGACTGTCGTAAAAGGTGCCGTAAAGCGCGACTGTCGTAAAAGGTGCCGTAAAGCGCGACTGTCGTAAATGCGGCCGTAAAGCGCGAACTGTCGTAAATACGGCCGTAAAGCGCGACTTGTCGTAAATACGGCCGTAAAGCGCGACTGTCGTAAAAGGTGCCGTAAAGCGCGACTGTCGTAAAAGGTGTCGTGAAGTGCGACTGTCGTAAAAGGTGCCGTAAAGCGCGACTGTCGTAGATACGGCCGTAAAGCGCGACTGTCGTAAAAGGTGCCGTAAAGCGCGACTGTCGTAAATACGGCCGTAAAGCGCGACTGTCGTAAAAGGTGCCGTAAAGCGCGACTGTCGTAAAAGGTGCCGTAAAGCGCGACTGTCGTAAAAGGTGCCGTAAAGCGCGACTGTCGTAAATACGGCCGTAAAGCGCGACTGTCGTAAAAGGTGCCGTAAAGCGCGACTGTCGTAAATACGGCCGTAAAGCGCGACTGTCGTAAAAGGTGCCGTAAAGCGCGACTGTCGTAAATACGGCCGTAAAGCGCGACTGTCGTAAATACGGCCGTAAAGCGCGACTGTCGTAAAAGGTGCCGTAAAGCGCGACTGTCGTAAATACGGCCGTAAAGCGCGACTGTCGTAAAAGGTGCCGTAAAGCGCGACTGTCGTAAAAGGCGCCGTAAAGCGCGACTGTCGTAAATACGGCCGTAAAGCGCGACTGTCGTAAATACGGCCGTAAAGCGCGACTGTCGTAAAAGGTGCCGTAAAGCGCGACTGTCGTAAAAGGTGCCGTAAAGCGCGACTGTCGTAAATACGGCCGTAAAGCGCGACTGTCGTAAAAGGTGCCGTAAGAAGCGCGACTGTCGTAAAAGGTGCCGTAAAGCGCGACTGTCGTAAAAGGTGCCGTAAAGCGCGACTGTCGTAAATACGGCCGTAAAGCGCGACTGTCGTAAAAGGTGCCGTAAAGCGCGACTGTCGTAAAAGGTGTCGTGAAGTGCGACTGTCGTAAAAGGGTGCCGTAAAGCGCGACTGTCGTAGATACGGCCGTAAAGCGCGACTGTCGTAAAAGGTGCCGTAAAGCGCGACTGTCGTAAATACGGCCGTAAAGCGCGACTGTCGTAAATACGGCCGTAAAGCGCGACTGTCGTAATACGGACCGTAAAGCGCGACTGTCGTAAAAGGTGCCGTAAAGCGCGACTGTCGTAAATACGGCCGTAAAGCGCGACTGTCGTAAATACGGCCGTAAAGCGCGACTGTCGTAAAAGGTGCCGTAAAGCGCCGACTGTCGTAAATACGGCCGTAAAGCGCGGACTGTCGTAAAAGGTGCCGGTAAAGCGCGACTGTCGTAAATACGGCCGTAAAGCGCGACTGTCGTAAAAGGTGCCGTAAAGCGCGACTGTCGTAAATACGGCCGTAAAGCGCGACTGTCGTAAATACGGCCGTAAAGCGCGACTGTCGTAAATACGGCCGTAAAGCGCGACTGTCGTAAAAGGTGCCGTAAAGCGCGACTGTCGTAAATGCGGCCGTAAAGCGCGACTGTCGTAATACGGCCGTAAAGCGCGACTGTCGTAAATACGGCCGTAAAGCGCGACTGTCGTAAATACGGCCGTAAAGCGCGACTGTCGTAAAAGGTGCCGTAAAGTGCGACTGTCGTAAAAGGTGCCGTAAAGCGCGACTGTCGTAAACACGGCCGTAAAGCGCGACTGTCGTAAAAGGTGCCGTAAAGCGTGACTGTCGTAAATGCGGCCGTAAAGCGCGACTGTCGTAAAACGGCCGTAAAGCGCGACTGTCGTAAAAGGTGTCGTAAAGCGCGACTGTCGTAAATACGGCCGTAAAGCGCGACTGTCGTAAATACTGCCGTAAAGCGCGACTGTCGTAAAAGGTGCCGTAAAGTGCGACTGTCGTAAAAGGTGCCGTAAAGCGCGACTGTCGTAAAAGGTGCCGTTAAAGCGCGACTGTCGCAAATGCGGCCGTAAAGCGCGACTGTCGTAAGTGCTGCCGTAAAGCGCGACTGTCGTAAAAAGGTGCCGTAAAGCGCGACTGTCGTAAAGACGGTCGTAAAGCACGACTGTCGTAAGTACTGCCGTAAAGCATGACTGTCGTAAAAGGTGCCGTAAAGCGCGGCTGTCGTAAAAGGTGCCGTGTAAAAGCGCGACTGTCGTAAAAGGTGCCGTAAAGCGAGACTGTTGTATACGGTGCCGTAAGCGCGACTGTCGTAAAACTGGGCTGTAAAGCGCGACTGTCGTAAACGGAGCCGTAAAGGGGCATTTTGGTGGATCCTGGGGGGATTTTGGGGGGTCCTGGAGGAGTTTTGGGGGGGTCCTAAAGCAGTTTTGGGGGTTCCAGAGTGGCTTTAGAGGGTCCTCGAGAGGTTTTGGGGGGTCCTAGAGGGAATTTTGGGGGTCTTGGGGGCATTTTCTGGGGTCCCAAAGGGGTTTGGGGGTCTTGGGGGCATTTTGGGGGGTCCCAAAGGGGTTTTGGGGGGGTCCTGGAGGGGTTTTGGGGGGGGGTGGGGGTCCCAAAGCAGTCTTGGGGTCCCAGTGTTGTTTTAGCGGGTACCAGAGGGGTTTTGGGGGGCCGTGGGGGGCAATCTGGGGGGACCCGGAGGGGTTTTGGTGGTCCCAGAAGGGTTATGGGGGTGTCCCCAGAGTGGTTTTAGAGGGTTCCAGAGGGGTTTTGGGGGGTCCTGGGGGGATTTTGAGGGGTCCTGGCGGTGTTTGGGGTGGTCCCAGAGGGCTTATGGGGGAGTCCCAAAGCAGTTTTGGGGGGTCCTAGAGGAATTTTGGGGGTCTTGGGGGCATTTTGGGGGGTCCCAAAGGGGTTTTGGGGGGCATTTAGGGGGGTCCCAAAGGGGTTTTGGGGGCGTCCCAAAGCAGTTTTGGGGGTCCCAGTGTTGTTTTAGAGGGTTCCAGAGGGGTTTTGGGGGGTCGTGAAGGGGATTTTGGGGGGTCTCAAAGGGGTCTGGGGGTTCCTGGGGGGGTCCTGGGGGGTCCAGCTGGGCCGGGAGGGCACAGTCCAAGTGGTCCCGGGGGGATTTTTTGATCCTGGAGTGATTTTGGGGAGTTTAGGGGGTCCCGGAGGGGTCTTGGGGGTTCCAAAGGAGTCTGGGGGGTCCCGGAGTTATTTTGGGGGGTCCTGGGAGATTTGGGGGGGTCCCAAAGGGGTCTGGGGGGGGGTCCAGCTGGGCCAGGAGGGTCTGGAGGAGGCGCTCCAAGGGGTCCCAGAGGCGTTTTGGGGGGTCCTGGGGGAAATTTGGGGGGTCCCAGAGGCGTTTTTGGGGGTCCCAAAGGGGTCTGGGGATACTGGGGGTATTTTGGGGGGTCTCTGGTGGTTTTGGGGGATCTTGGGGGATTTTGGGTGGTCCTTGAGTGGTTATAGGGAGGGTCCCAAAGCAGTTCTGGGTGTCCCCGAGGGGTTTTGGGGGGTCCTGGGGGGATTTTGGGTGGTCCGAGAATGGTTTTGGGGGCTCCTGCAGCATTTTTGGGGGTCCCAGAGGGTCCTGGGGGGGGTCCCGGGCAGGATCTGGGGATGTCAGGGTGGTTTTTGGGGGTCCCAAAGTGGATTTGGGGGTCCTGGAGAGGTCCTGGGCTGTCCAGAAGCAGTATTGGGGGTTCCTGAGTGATTTTTGGAAGGGTTTTGGGGGTCCCGGAGGGTCCTGGAGTGATTTTGGGGGGTCCTGGAGCAGGTTTGGGGGGACCCGAAGTGATTTTGGGGGGGTCCCGAAGGGTTTGGGGGAGTTCTTGGGGGGGGTCTCGGAATGGTTTTGGGGGTCCCAGAGTGATTTTTGGTGGTCCTGGAGTGGTTTTGGGGGTCCTGCAGAGTTTGGGGGGCGGTTGTCCCGTTAACCCCTCGTTATCTCCCGCGGTAATCCCCCTTAAGGCCCCCATTAACCCCCCGGTGACACCCCTGTTATCTCCCCGTTATCCTCCCTATTAACCCCCCCGTTTTCTCCCCGTTAACCCCCCTGGTGTGTCCCCCGTTATCCCCAGTACCCCCCCCCCCGAACCCCCCCCGTCTATCCCCCCCATTAACCCCCGTTACCCCCCCCCATTAACCCCCTCGTTACCCCCCCCCCCCCCGTTAACCCCCATTATCCCCCCCCATTAACCCCCCCGGAATTCCCCTTAACCCCCTCATTAACCCCCCCGTTATCTCCCCTCATTAACCCCCCCTTAAGCCCCCCGTTATCCCCCCCATTAACCCCCCCCGATATGCCCCCCGTTTATCCCCATTATTCCCCCTTAACTCCCCCGTTATCCCCCCGTTATTCCCCCCGGTAACCCCCCCCCCGTTATCCCCCCCATTATCCCCATTACCCCTCCTTAACTCCCTCATTAACCCCCCCCCGATATGCCCCCCGTTATCCCCGGTAACCCCCCCTTAACCTCCCCGTTTATCCCCTCCATTATCCCCCCTATTAACCCCCCGTTATCCCCCTCATTATCCTTGGCCACGCCCCCCTTAACTCCCCCATCAACCCCCCGTTACCACCCACCCCCGGTAACCCCCCTTAACCTCCCCGTTATCCCCCCCATTAACCCCCCTGGCAAACCCCCCCGATATGCCCCCCGTTATCCCCGGTAACCCCCCCCCTTAACCTCCCCGTTATCCCCTCCATTATCCCCCCTATTAACCCCCCGTTATCCCCCTCATTATCCTTGGCCACGCCCCCCCCTTAACTCCCCCCTTAACCCCCCCGGTAACCCCCCCGTTATGCCCCCCGTTATCCCCGGTAACTCCCCCCGGCGGGAAGAGCCCCCAGAGCCAGCCCGGGCCCGGTTCCGGTACCGGCGGCGCCACCGGGGCCGGGCCGGCACTCGAACCCGCGGCCCGAGGGCGGCGCGGCCCGGCCGGGAGATGGCGCATGGCGGGGGCGGGGCCTCGGAGCGATGGGGGCGGGGCCCTCAAGGGGCCAATGGGAGAGGAGGGGCGGGGATTAAAGGGGGAGGGGCGGTGCGGGGTGACGAGGAGAGCGCGGATTGGGAGGGGGGCGGGGATTGTGGGGAGGGGGGCGGGGATTGGGGAGGCCACGCCCGTGTGGGGCGGAAAGGGACGGACAGACGGACACGGGAGGGGACAGAGGGGGACACGGGGGGGACAGGGGGACATGGAGGGGACAGAGGGACATGGAGGGGACAGAGGGACATGGAGGGACACGGGAGGGACACGGAGGGGACAGAGGGACATTGCCACGGGCTGTCCCCATTACTCTCTGCGCCGACACCAACCTGGAGGACATTGTCACTGTCCTTAGGGCCACCAGCCCAGCTGGGGACACCGCCATGGGCTGTCCCCGTTGTCCTCCATGGGGACACCATCCTGGAGGGGATTGGCACCCTCCGAGGGACATCGCCTCTGGTTGTCCCCATTGTCCTCCATGGGGACATGAACCTTGAGGGGATTGTCACCTCCCTGGTAACGTCACCACTGGGTCGGTCCCGTTGTCCTCCATGGGGACACCACTCTGGAGGACACTGTCACCCTCTCTGGTGCCACCACCCCATCTAGGACATCACCACTGGGTCGATCCCATTGTCCTCCATGAGGACACCACTTCTGGAGGACACTGTCACCCTCTGAGGGACATCACCGGCTGGTTGTCCCCATTGTCCCCATTGTGTGAATGTGAACCTGGAGGGGATTGTCACCCTCTGAGGGACATTGCCACCCTCCCCAGTGCCACCAGCCCAGCTGGGGACATTGCTAGTGGGTTGATGGCATTGTCCTTCGTGGGGACACCATCCTCTGAGGAACATTGTCACCCTCCTTGGTGCCACCACCCCATCTGGTGACACCACCACTGGGCTGATCCCATTGTCCTCCGTGGGGACACTCTCCTGCACAGCAATGTCACCTTCTCAGGGACATTGTCCTTTCAGGGGCCACCAGCCCAGCTGGGGACATCAGCACTGGGTTAATCCCATGGGGACACCACCCTGGAGGACATTGTCACCTCCCTGGTGACACCAGCCCAGCTGGGGGACATTGCCATTGGGTTGATCCCATTGTCCTCCATGGGGACATCACCCTGGAGGACATTGTCACCTCCCTGGTGACACCAGCCCAGCTGGGGACATTGCCATTGGGTTAATCCCATGAGGACACCACCCTGGAGGACATTGTCACCTCCCTGGTGACACCGGCCCGGCTGGCACCACCCCCAATCCCACACTTCCACACTCGACCCTTTCCGTTCCTCTCCGTTTTTTTCCCCATCCGCACCCGCGGCGGCGCTTTTGCCGCCCCGCGAGCCGTCCGCGCGTCCGTGTCCGCCGCGTCCGTCCGTCCGTCGTCCGTGCCGCCCTCACCTGCCCTCGTCCCTGCGCGCGCCGCCGCCGCCGCCGCCAGCCGCCGGCCGGGTGCACCCAGTTGTTGTCGTGCAGGCCGGTGCGGCAGCCCGGCGCCTCGCGGTCGGTTGCGGCGGCAGCACATCCAGTACGAGCGGACCGTAGGGCAGGTCGTGGTGGTAGGGCTTGGGGTGCCAGCGGCACAGCGACACGTCCCCCGCGCTCGTAGCGCTTCTTGCACTGCTTGCACGGGTCGTCGCGGTAGAGGCGGGTCCCGGTTCCAGCGCGAGTCGGCCGCCCGCACGCCGAACGTCTCGATGATGGACTTGAAGTAGTGGCAGGAGCACTTGAGGGCGGCCAGCGCCTGCGTGGGCAGGTAGCTGAAGATCTTCACCATCACGTGCTCGGGCAGCAGCAGCATGTACTGCCGCGGCTCCAGCAGACGCTGGATCTTGAAGCGGATCTCCAGGAAGTCGTGGGACACGTGCCGGTACAGCCGGCACAGCGCCGGGTCGCCGGCGCCGCCGTCCTTGCCCGGTGATGACGACGACGCCGCCGCCGCGGCCGTCGCCGGTTCCTCGGGCAGCAGGAAGAGCTGTCCCGGCGGCGGCGGCTCCTCGGGCAGCCTGACCGTCTCCTCCGTCACCTGCTTGGCGCTGTCCTTGCCGAAGAACACGCACTGGTCCACCACGCCCGTCACGACCACGTCCACGTGGAAGCCGGACGCGCGGTCCCGCGGGCGCCGCCGGACCCCTCGGCGCCGCCGCCGCCGCCCGCTCTGTTCCGCCGCGGCCGCCTCGTCGGCGCCGTCCTTGTCCCCCTTGGCGGCCAGCAGCAGCCGCGCCGGGCTCACCAGCCGGTACAGGTCGCAGGTGATCTGGTCCTTCTGCCGCTCCGCGCTGGCGGCCCGCCGCGGCCTCGCGCCTCCCGCTCGAGATGCGGAAGGCGATCCTCACCTCGCCCGGCCCCGCCGCGCCGCCCGCTGGCAGCCGTGGCGCCGCCGCCTGCCCCCCGTCCGTCCCGGCGCCGCCGCCGCCGCCTCCGGCGCCGCCCCGGCACACGCCGTTGGGTCTGGCGGCGCCGCCAGCGCTCCCCGCGGCGCTGGTTTTTGGGATTTCTGGGACTCGAACTGCGCCACGGCGGCCGCCACGCGCCGGCACTCGGGGCCGCCCGGCGCCTCCAGCAGCACCAGCGGGGCCGGCGCGTCGCAGGCGGAGGAGCGGGGCAGGCTCTGCAGGGCCAGCGCCGCGCGCCGCTCCACCAGCGCCACCTATCTCCGCCACCGACAGCAGGTCCGCGCTGTCCCCCGCTGGTGCCGCCACCGTTGTCACCCTTGGGCGCGTCCCCGGCCGCCCAGGGCGGGCCGGCGGCGCCTTTTGGGCTCGTGGTGGCAGCGCCGGCGCCGCTTGGCCTTGGAGCTGTCGCTGCCCCAGTTGCCCTTGACCTTCATGGTGCTGGCGCGGCCGGCGGTGCCGGCGGTGCCTGGCGGCGCCGCCGCACTGGTGCGCCACGAAGAACGCCACCTTCTCCTTGGTGTTGCCCGGTTTGATGACGTACCACGTGTCCAGCAGCACCCGCCCGTCCTCGGTGGTGGCGGCGCCGGCGGCACCGGCGGGGCCGGGCTCGGGGGGGCTCCGGGGGCGTGTTCTCGGAGGGGCGGCAGCCCGGGGGGCACCGGGGGGGCACCGGGGGTGGCACCGGCGATGGCAGGCGGCGGGGGACGGGCATGGCTTGTTCTGCGAGAAGGTGCCGAAGGGCCGCGGGCACCAGAGCTGCAGCTGCGGGAAGGCGTTGGGGGGCTCCATCCGCGCCGCCGCCGCCGGGGCCAGCGCCGCCACCGGGGCCGCCGGGGCCCGCCCGGGCCTGCGGAGAGACGGGGGGGGTGACTGGGGGGGACACCTGGGGAAACTGGGGGGGGCGTTTGGGGACATTGGGGGGACGGTTGGGGATGTTTGGGGACGTTGGGAGGGCGTTTGGGGACATTGGGGTGATCCTCGGGGACACTGGGGGGACGTTTGGGGACATTGGGGTGATCCTCGGGGACATTGGGGGGATGTTTGGGGACATTGGGAGGAGCCTTGGGGACACCCGGGCCTGCGGAGAGACAGGGGCTGACTGGGGGGGACACTTGGGGACACTGGGGGGGACACTTGGGGACATTGGGATGAGCCTTGGGGACACCTGGGCCTGCGGAGAGACGGCCGGTGACTGGGGGGAGAGCCTTGGGGACACTGGGGGGCGTTTGGGGACATTGGGGGGGTATCTGGGGACATTACGAGGGTATTTGGGGACATTGGGGGGTGTTTGGGGACATTGGGGGGACACCTGGGGAGATCCGGGCCTGCGGAGAGACGGGGGCTGACTGGGGGGGACACTTGGGGACATTGGGGGGAGCCTTGGGGACATTGGGGAGCTGTTTGGGGACATTGGGGGGAGCCTTGGGGACCCCCGTGTCTGTGGAGAGACGGTGGGTGACCAGGGGGGACCCTTGGGGACATTCGGGGGGCATTTGGGGACACTGGGAGGAGCCTTGGGGACACCCAGGGGGACCTTTGGGGACACCAAGAGGGCATTTGGGGACACTGGAGGGACCCTCGGGGACACGGAGGGGACCCTCGGGGACATTGAGGGGAGCCTTGGAGACACCAGAGGGACCTTTGAGGACACCAGGAGGAAGCTTGGAGACACCTGGGGACACCAGGAGGGCGCCTGGGGACACCGGGGGGCACTTTGGGGACATCGCGGGGCCGCCCCCCCCCAACCTTTCCCGCGCCGCAAGCCCCGCCCCTCCTCACGCCCCGCCCCTCCCGAGGAGGCCCCGCCCCGCCCCGCCCGTTTAAACGCCCCGCCCCGCTCCCCCTCCCCGGCCAATCAGCGCGCGGCGTTCGGGCCGTGCCCATATATGGACGGCGGCGCGCGCGGCGCGCGGGGGGCGTGGTCTCCGCGGGGGGCGTGGCCAGGCGGGCCCCCGGTCCCGTGTGGGCCCCGTGGGGGGGTGGGGGCGAGAACCGGGGGTGGAGGGGGGGAACACGGCGCCGGTGCCCGGCGGGCAGGACGCGGCAACGGGGTCTGGGGGCACCGCCGGACCCACCCGCCCGCCGGGAGAGCGGCGCCGGTGCTCGGTGTCGCACCGGGATCCCCCCGCCGTGCCCTCCGTTAGGCGCCGTGCGCGCTCCCAGCCGCCCGCCCGCAGGCCCGGGCCGCTCCCCGGGGCATCCCGCGACCCGTCCCGTTCCGACCGGGCCCCACCCGGTGCCGCCGCCCCTCCCCCGCTCACCGGGCCGTGCCGGGCGCGGCCGCTCCGCCTCTCCGGCCGCTTCCGGGGTGCCGCGCCGCGCATGCGCCCGGGGCCCGCCGCCCTGCGCGCCTGCGGCTGCGCGGAGCATCACGGGGGATGTAGTTCCCGTCCGCCATGTTCCGGGGCATCACGGGAGCTGTAGTTCTTTCCCCGCCGGCCGCGGGGCGTGCTGGGAGTTGTAGTTCCCGGACCCCCACCCCCCCCAAAAATGACTGGGCGGCACCGCCGGCTGTCACGTGGTTGGTTTATTTTGGGGTACAAACCCCGGAGACCCCCCCCAAGGTGTCACCCCCCCCCCCCTCCCCAAACACCCAAAATCCCCGGATTTCACCCCAAATTCACACCCAGCACCCAAAACTCTCAGGGCTCTTCCCCCCCAGCACCCACAGGTGCCCCCCCACGACCCCCAGACCCATAATTGCCCCCCCCAGCACCCACGGTTGCCCCCCCCAGCACCCACAGGTGCCCCCCAGACCCACAATTGCCCCCTCAGGTGCTCCCCCAGGTGCTCCCCCAGGTGCTCCCCCAGGTGCCCCCCAGGTGCCCCCGCCCCCTCAGCAGCCGCTCTCGGCCGCCGGGCGCTGCCCCCCGTCGCGACTGAGCCCTCGGGGGGGCCCTGGGGGGGCCGGGGACCCCCATCCGGCACCGCTGCCACCCCCGCCGCACCTCGGCCTGCACCTGCGGGGCGGCATGTCGCGACATGGGGCACGGCCCGCCGCGATAGGCCCCGCCCACGCCGCGATAGGCCCCGCCCATCGCGATAGACAGTGCCCATGCCGCGATAGGCCCCGCCCACGCCGCGATAGGCCCCGCCCGTGTCGCGACATGGCGCACCTCCTTGTTGGTGAAGCAGTAGAGGGACGCTGACCACCAGGCCCTGCTCGGGGGGGGGGGGGGGTGGGGGGGGGGGGGGGACACGGGGACACTTTGGGGGGGCTGGCGCTTCCAATTAACCCCAATTAACCCAATTAATCTCATCCCCAATTAACCTCAATAAACCCTAATTAATCCAAATCGACCTAAATTAACGGATATTAACACCAATTAGTGCAAAATCACCAAAATCAACTCAAATTGACCCAAATTAACGCAAATTAACCCCAAATTAACCCAAATTAATGCCTCAGGTGTGTCCCCAGGTGTGTCCCTCACCTGTGCGGCGGTAGGTGAGCAGCAGGTGCAGCACAGCCGGGCCAGCCTGACCTCCCCCAATTAACCAATAGAACACCAATTAACCCCAATTATCCCCAATTATCCCCATTAACACCTCATTAACGCCCTGATTAACCCCTCAGGTGTGTCCCCAGGTGTGTCCCTCACCTGTGCGGAGGTGAGCAGCAGGTGCAGGCACAGCCGGGCCAGCCTGACCCTCCCCAATTAACCAATATAACACCAAATTAACCCCAATTAACCCCATTAACACCTCATTAACGCCCTGATTAACCCCTCAGGTGTGTCCCTCACCTGTGCGGAGGTGAGCAGCAGGTGCAGGCACAGCCGGGCCAGCCTGAGGCTCCCCAATTAACCAATATAACACCAAATTAACCCCAATTAACCCCATTAACACCTCATTAACGCCCTGATTAACCCCTCAGGTGTGTCCCTCACCTGTGCGGAGGTGAGCAGCAGGTGCAGGCACAGCCGGGCCAGCCTGAGGCTCCCCAATTAACCAATATAACACCAAATTAACCCCAATTAACCCCATTAACACCTCATTAACGCCCTGATTAACCCCTCAGGTGTGTCCCTCACCTGTGCGGAGGTGAGCAGCAGGTGCAGGCACAGCCGGGCCAGCCTGAGGCCGCCGCCGCCCTCGCCCTCCCCGGCCAGGGCGAAAATCACCTCGTGCACCCCCAGGAGGGGAATGAGCGTCAGCGTGGAGCGCGCCAGCCTGGCACAGGTGGGACAGGTGGGACAGGTGGGACAGGTGGGACAGGTGGGACAGGTTGGGACACCTGGGGACAGCCCCGGGGCGCAGGGACACACCTGGGGACACGCCCAAGGAGATTTGGGGACCAGGTGTTCCCACTCTCGCCAGGTGTCCCCCAATGATGTCCTCACCTGTCCAGGTGTGTTCCACCCCACAAAATCCCCCACCTGTGCAGGTGTCCCCCCCAATGTCCCCACCTCCCCCGTGTCCCCACCTGTCCAGGTGTCCCCTCCAATGTCCACACCTGTGCACGTGTCCCTACCTGAGCCCCGTGTCCCCCATGATGTCCTCACCTGTCCAGGTGTGTCCCCCCCCAAAATCCCCACCTGTGCAGGTGTCTCCCCCAATGTCCCCACCCCCCCCCGTGTCCCCACCTGTGCAGGTGCGTCCCCACCTGATCCGCGTGTCCCACCCCAATGTCCCCACCCCCCCCCGTGTCCCCACCTGTGCAGGTGCGTCCCCACCTGAGCCGCGTGTCCCCCCCAATGTCCCCACCCATTCCAGGTGTCCCCACCTGTCCAGGTGCGTCCCCACCTGTGCAGGTGTCCCCCCCAGTGTCCCCACCCCCCCCCGTGTCCCCACCTGTGCAGGTGCGTCCCCACCTGAGCCGCGTGTCCCCCCCAATGTCCCCACCCCCCCCGTGTCCCCACCTGTGCAGGTGCGTCCCCACCTGAGCCGCGTGTCCCCCCCAATGTCCCCACCCATTCCAGGTGTCCCCACCTGTGCAGGTGCGTCCCCACCTGAGCCGCGTGTCCCCCCCAATGTCCCCACCCATTCCAGGTGTCCCCACCTGTGCAGGTGCGTCCCCACCTGAGCCGCGTGTCCCCCCCCAATGTCCCCACCCCCCCCGTGTCCCCACCTGTGCAGGTGCGTCCCCACCTGAGCTGCGTGTCCCCCCCCAATGTCCCCACCCATTCCAGGTGTCCCCACCTGTGCAGGTGCGTCCCCACCTGATCCGCGTGTCCCCCCCAATGTCCCCACCCATTCCAGGTGTCCCCACCTGTGCAGGTGCGTCCCCACCTGAGCCGCGTGTCCCCCCCAATGTCCCCACCCCCCCCGTGTCCCCACCTGTGCAGGTGCGTCCCCACCTGAGCCGCGTGTCCCCCCCAATGTCCCCACCCATTCCAGGTGTCCCCACCTGTGCAGGTGCGTCCCCACCTGAGCCGCGTGTCCCCGCGCGCCACCTGCTGCGCGCGCACCTTGGCCACCAGGATGCGCACGATCCTCACGAACACCACGAAGTTCACCTGGCGCGGGTGCGACACACACACGGGTGTGACCCTGACACGGGCGTGGCACAGGTGCGGCACGGGTGCGGCACACCTGGCTGACGTCACGCACCGCCACGGCCGCCAGGATGGGGCAGCGGATCAGCCACCACACGGGCGCCTTCTCATTGCGCTCCCAGCACCTGCGGGGGGCGGGGCCTCGCTCAGCCACGCCCCCCGCGCACCTGAGGGACAGGTGGGGGGCAGGTGAGGGCGGGGACTCACCCCTCGTTCTCGTACAGGTAACGCAGGATGACCCAGGGCACCACGAAGAGCACGGGGACACCTGGGGGGGGGCACACCTGGTGAGGGGCGGGGACACACCTGGGGGGACACACCTGGGGGACACACCTGGGGGGACACACCTGGGGAGGGGCGGGGACACACCTGGGGGACACACCTGGGGGGACACACCTGGGGGGACACACCTGGTGATGGGTGGGGACACACCTGGGGGACAACACCTGGGGAGGGGGGCGGGGACACACCTGGGGGGACACACCTGGGGAGGGGGGGTGGGGACACACCTGGGGGGACACACCTGGGGGGACACACCTGGGGAGGGGCGGGGACACACCTGGGGGACACACCTGGGGGGACACACCTGGGGGGACACACCTGGTGATGGGTGGGGACACACCTGGGGGACACACCTGGGGAGGGGGGCGGGGACACACCTGGGGGGACACACCTGGGGGGACACACCTGGAGGGACACACCTGGTGAGGGGCGGGGACACACCTGGGGGGACACACCTGGGGAGGGGGGCGGGGACACACCTGGGGGACACACCTGGGGGACACACCTGGGGGGACACACCTGGTGATGGGCGGGGACACACCTGGGGGGACACACCTGGGGGGACACACCTGGAGGGACACACCTGGTGAGGGGCGGGGACACACCTGGGGGACACACCTGGGGAGGGGGGCGGGGACACACCTGGGGGGACACACCTGGGGAGGGGGGCGGGGACACACCTGGGGAGGGGCGTGGACACAAAGGTTCAGCAGGTGACACGGGTGACACAGAACATACAGGTGATGTATGCACAGGTGACACGATAACATGGTAACGCAGTGACACAGTGACACACAGGTGGCACAGGTGACACACAGGTGGCACAGGTGACACAGGTGACCCGATAACTCGGTAACGCAGTGACGCAGTGACACACAGGTGACACAGGTGACCCGATAACTCGGTAACACAGTGACACAGTGACACACAGGTGACACAGGTGACCCGATAACTCGGTAACGCAGTGACGCAGTGACACACAGGTGGCACAGGTGACACAGGTAACACAATAACTCGGTAACGCAGTGACACGGTGACACACAGGTGACACAGGTGACACAGGTGACACGATAACACAGTGACACAGTGACACACAGGTGACACAGGTGGCACAGGTGACACAATAACTCGGTAACGCAGTGACACGGTGACACACAGGTGGCACAGGTGACACAGGTAACACAATAACACGGTAACGCAGTGACACGGTGACACACAGGTGGCACAGGTGACACACAGGTGGCACAGGTGACACAGGTGACACAATAACTCGGTAACGCAGTGACACGGTGACACACAGGTGGCACAGGTGACACAGGTAACACAATAACTCGGTCACGCAGTGACACAGTGACACACAGGTGGCACAGGTGACACAGGTGACACAGGTAACACAATAACTCGGTAACGCAGTGACACAGTGACACACAGGTGGCACAGGTGACACAGGTAACACAATAACTCGGTAACGCAGTGACACAGTGACACACAGGTGGCACAGGTGACGCACAGGTGGCACAGGTGACACAGGTAACACAATAACTCGGTAACGCAGTGACACAGTGACACACAGGTGGCACAGGTGACACAGGTGACACAGGTAACACAATAACTCAGTAACGCAGTGACACGGTGACACACAGGTGGCACAGGTGACACAGGTGACCCGATAACTCGGTAACGCAGTGACACGGTGACACACAGGTGGCACAGGTGACACACAGGTGGCACAGGTGACACACACAGGTGCGTCCCTCACCCCAGCCGAGCAGCAGGAAGGCGGGCAGGCGGCTCCGGGCGGGCGTGGCCAGCAGCAGCCGCAGCAGGTACAGCCCCTCGGCCGTGGCCCAGGCGTAGTTGGCTCCCACGCAGTACTGCGCCAGGCTCTGCGCCACGCGGCACGCGGGGCCCGCCTGGAGCCGCTGTGCCACCGCTGTCACCTCCCCGGCCACCGGTGTCACCTCCCCGACACTCCTGTCACCTCCCTGGCCACCGCTGTCACCTCCCCGGCCACCGGTGTCACCTCCCTGGCCACCGCTGCCACCTCCCCGACACTCCTGTCACCTCCCCAGCCACCGGTGTCACCTCCCCGACACTCCTGTCACCTCCCCGGCCACCGGTGTCACCTCCCTGGCCACCGCTGCCACCTCCCCGACGCTCCTGTCACCTCCCCGGCCACCGGTGTCACCTCCCCGACACTCCTGTCACCTCCCTGGCCACCGGTGTCACCTCCCCGACGCCGCTGTCACCTCCCCGACACCGCTGCCACCTCCCCGACACCGCTGTCACCTCCCCGACGCTCCTGTCACCTCCCTGGCCACCTCTGTCACCTCCCCGGCCACCGGTGTCACCTCCCCGGCCACCGGTGTCACCTCCCCGGCACCGCTGTCACCTCTCCGACACTCCTGTCACCTCCCTGGCACCACTGTCACCTCCCTGGCCACCAGTGTCACCTCCCCGACGCTCCTGTCCCCTCCCTGGCCACCACTGCCACCTCCCTGGCCAACGGTGTCACCTCCCCGGCCACCGCTGTCACCTCCCCGACACTCCTGTCCCCTCCCTGGCCACCGCTGTCACCTCTCTGGCCACCGCTCTGTCCCCTCCTGGACACTTCTGTCCCCTCCCTGGCCACCTCCGTCCCCTCTCTGTCCCCTCCCTGCCGTCACTGTGTCCCCTCTCTGTCCCCTCTGCCGCCATTGCTGTCCCCTCTCTGTCCCCTCTCTGTCCCCTCTGCCGCCATTGCTGTCCCCTCTCTGTCCCCTCTCTGTCCCCTCTGCCGCCATTGCTGTCCCCTCCCCGACACCGACACCGGCACGAGGGCACGGCCGCCCCCACGAGTGTCCCCTCTCCCCTCTCAGTGTCCCCACCGGTGTCCCCTGGTCCTGTGGCTGTCCCCTCCCTCCCTCCCATGGTGTCCCTTGCCTGTCCCCTGGCTGTCCCCTGGCTGTCCCTTGGCTGTCCCCAGGTGTCCCCTGGCTGTCCCCAGGTGTCCCCATCTGTCCCCAGGTGTCCCCAGTGTCCCAGCAGCTGCAGGGGGTGGCCCGGGTGCTGTCCCTCTGTCCCCATGCCTGTCCCCACACTGTCCCCAGCTGTCCCCTGGCTGTCCCTTGGCTGTCCCCAGGTGTCCCCAGGTGTCCCCAGTGTCCCACCTGCTGTCCCAGCAGCTGCAGGGGGTGGCCCGGGTGCTGTCCCTCTGTCCCCGTGCCTGTCCCCACACTGTCCCCAGCTGTCCCCACACTGTCCCCAGGTGTCCCCACACTGTCCCCAGGTGTCCCCAGTGTCCCACCTGCTGTCCCAGCAGCTGCAGGGGGTGGCCCGGGTGCTGTCCCCAGGTGTCCCCACACTGTCCCCACACTGTCCCCAGTGTCCCACCTGCTGTCCCAGCAGCTGCAGGGGGTGGCCCGGGTGCTGTCCCTCCTGCTGTCCCCCCTGGTGTCCCTGTTGGTGGCCCGGGTGTGGCAGCAGCGCGTCCCGGCTCAGGATGGCGGCGGCGCGGAGAGCGAAGGACACGAAGAGGTTGGCGTGGATCAGGTTCCGCGTGCAGCGCAGGCGCCTGGGGACATTGGGGACATTGGGGACATTGGGGACACTGGGGACATTGGGGACATTGGGGACACTGGGGACATTGGGGACATTGGGACATTGGGGACATTGGGACATTGGGACATTGGGGACATTGGGGACATTGGGGACATTGGGGACACTGGGGACATCCATGGGGACATCGGGGACATTGGGGACATTGGGACATTGGGGACATCCATGGGGACATCCACGGGGACATTGGGGACATTGGGGACATCCACGGGGACATTGGGGACATTGGGACATTGGGGGCATTGGGGACATCCATGGGGACACTGGGGACATTGGGGACATTGGGGACACTGGGGACATTGGGACACTGGGGACATTGGGGACATTGGGGACATTGGGGACACTGGGGACATTGGGGACATCCATGGGGACACTGGTGGCATTGGGGGCATTGGGGGCATTGGGGACATTGGGGACACAGGGACATGGGGACACGGGGACAACAGCCCCAAGGTGTGACAGTGTCCCCAGGTGTCCCCAGGTGTGTCCCCACCTGAGCACCAGGGACAGCGAGTACCCGACGGTGTGTCAGTGTGACAATGCCACAGGTGCGTCCCCAGGTGTGTCACACCCCCCAGGTGTCCCCAGGTGTGTCCCCAGGTGTGTCCCCAGGTGTGTCCCCAGGTGTGTCCCCAGGTGTGTCATACCCCCAGGTGTCCCCAGATGTGCCCCCAGGTGTGTCCCCAGGTGTGTCCCCAGGTGTGTCCCCAGGTGTGTCACACCCCCCAGGTGTCCCCAGGTGTGTCCCCAGGTGTGTCCCCAGGTGTGTCCCCAGGTGTGTCATACCCCCAGGTGTCCCCAGATGTGCCCCCAGGTGTGTCCCCAGGTGTGTCCCCAGGTGTGTCCCCAGGTGTGTCACACCCCCCAGGTGTCCCCAGGTGTGTCCCCAGGTGTGTCCCCAGGTGTGTCCCCAGGTGTGTCATACCCCCAGGTGTCCCCAGGTGTGCCCCCAGGTGTGTCCCCAGGTGTGTCCCCAGGTGTGTCTCCAGGTGTGTCACACCCCCCAGGTGTGTCCCCAGGTGTGTCACACCCCCCAGGTGTCCCCAGGTGTGTCCCCAGGTGTGTCACACCCCCCAGGTGTCCCCAGGTGTGCCCCTAGGTGTGTCCCCAGGTGTGTCACACCCCCCAGGTGTCCCCAGGTGTGTCCCCAGGTGTGTCCCCACCTGAGCAGCAGCAGCAGCAGCAGCGCCGCCAGCAGCGCCACCAGGGACAGCGAGTAGCCGACGGTGTAGAGGAGGCGGAACTGCTCCAGCAGCCACACCTGGCGCTGAGGGGACACGGGGACACCGGGCAGGGGACAGACAGGGGGACACCGGGACAGACAGGGGGACACCGGGCAGGGGACACCGGGACAGACAGGGGGACACGGGGACAAGGGGACACGGTAGGGGACAGGGGACACGGGGACAAGGGGACAAAAGGAAATGGGACGTGGCGGGGGACAGGGGGACACCGGGACAAGGGACAGGGGGACAAGGGGACAGGGGGACACAGTGGGGGACAGGGGACACGGGGACAAGGGGACAAGGGGACAGGGGACATGGGGACAAGGGGACAAGGGGACAAAAGGAAATGGGACGTGGCGGGGGACAGGGGGACACGGGGACAAGGGACACGCCATGGCACAGGGGACGCGGGACACGGGGACACGGTGGGGGGACAAGGGGACAGGGGGACAAGGGGACAGGGGGACAAGGGGACATGGGGGACACGGCACAGGGGACACGAGATGGCACAGGGGACACGGGACAGGGAGACAGGACACGGCAGGGGACACGGCATGGCACCGGGGACACGGGACGCGGGGCACAGCGGTGACACGGGGGGGTGGCAATGTGCCGGCACAGCGTGGCACCGGGGGTGACACGGGGGGTGACACGGGGGGGTGACAATGTGCCGGCACAGCGTGGCAGCGGCGCCACCCGGTGTCACGCTGCGCTCCGTGTGACCCGCGCAGTGTGACACACACCCGGTGACACGGAGCGCGACACGGGCACGGGCGCGTGGGGCCGCCCGCGGGGGTGGCACCCGCGGTGTCACCGCGCTGTGACCTCGCTGCCACCACCTGCAGCGCCACAACGGCCCCCGTGCTGCGCCCTCCCTGTCCCCTGATTGTCCCCTCTCTGTCCCCGCCACGTCCCCTCCCTGTCCCCCCTCATTGTCCCCCCATTGTCTCCACCCTGTCCCCTCATTGTCCCCTCTTTGTGCCCCCCAATGTCCCCTCATTGTCCCCACCCTGTCCCCTCTCTATCCCCGCCACGTCCCCGCCGTGTCCTCCCCCATTGTCCCCCCATTGTCCCCTCGTTGTCCCTCTCCCTGTTCCCTCTCTTTCCCCTCTTTGTCCCCCCCAATGTCCCCTCATTGTCCCCTTCCTGTCTCCCCCAATGTCCCCTCCCTGTCCCCCCTTTATCCCCGCCACATCCCCGCCCTGTCCCCTCAGTGCCACCTCCCTGTCCCCTCAATTTCCCCACCTTGTCCCCTCATTGTCCCCCCTCATTGTCCCCTCCCTGTCCCCTCCCTGTCCCCTCATTGTCCCCCCTCATTGTCCCCCCATTGTCCCCCTCCCTTGTCCCCTCATTGTCCCCACCCTGTCCCCTCTCTGTCCCCTCCCTTGTCCCCTCATTGTCCCCTCATTATCCCCACCCTGTCCCCTCTCTGTCCCCTCAGTGCCATCTCCCTGTCCCCTTATTGTCCCCTCTCTGTCCCCTCATTGCTCCCTCCCTGTCCCCACCCTGTCCCCTCGCTGTCCCCTCCCTTGTCCCCCCATTGTCCCCTCCCTGTTCCCTCTCTGTCCCCTCTCTGTCCCCTCATTGTCCCCTCATTATCCCCACCCTGTCCCCTCTCTGTCCCCTCCCTTGTCCCCTCCCTGTCCCCTCAGTGCCATCTCCCTGTCCCCACCCTGTCCCCTCATTGTCCCCACCCTGTCCCCTCGCTGTCCTCCCCCATTGTCCCCCCATTGTCCCCTCGCTGTCCCCTCGCTGTCCCCTCATTGTCCCCCCATTGTCCCCTCGCTGTCCCCTCAGTGCCATCTCCCTGTCCCCACCCTGTCCCCTCGCTGTCCCCCCGCTGTCCCCTCGCTGTCCCCACCTCCAGCGGTGTCACCTGCGCCACATCATCCTCGCACTGCGAGTTGTCCTGCCACGTCCTGCCGCTGTCGTCCGTCACCCAGCGCCCGTCGGGGCCGCAGCGCCGCGCCACCAGCCCGCCCTGCACTGCGGCACGGCTGTCACCCCCCGCGCCACCCCGGTGCCACCCCCGGCGCCACCGCGGGGTCCCCTCCCCGGGGGTACCTCGGTGGTACCAGGGCAGGTACCAGGGGCAGGGCACGGTGGCCGTGCTGTTGGGGGCGGCGTCGCCCCAGCACGCGTACAGGTCGAAGCTGCGGTTGCACGCGGGCCCTGAGGGGACACAAGTGCCACCAAGGTGCCGCCAAAGTGCCGCCAAAGTGCCGCCAAGGTGTCGCCAAGGTGTCACAAAAGTGTCGCCAAGGTGTCGCCAAGGTGTCACCAATGTGTCACCAAAGTGTCACCAAGGTGTTGCCAAGGTGCCGCCAAAGTGTCACCAAGGTGTCACCAAGGTGTCACCAAAGTGTCACCAAAGTGCCACCAAAGTGTCACCAAGGTGTCGCCAAGGTGTCGCCAAGGTGTCACCAAGGTGTGGGCGGGGTCTCACCTGCCGGGGGCGGGGCCAGGCGCAGGTGCAGCTCGCACGCCTGGCGGTACTGGTGCCACGCCACAACGGTGGCCTGGGCGGAGCGCTCCTGGGGACAGCGAGGGGACAATGAGGGACAGCAATGGGGACAGCAGTGGGACAGGGGGACAGCAATCAGCAGGGGTGGAGCGCTCCTGGGGACATGGGGACAGCGAGGGGACAATGAGGGACAGCAATGGGGACAGAGGGGACAGCAGTGGGGACAGAGGGGACAGCAATCAGCAGGGGCGGAGCGCTCCTGGGGACACGGGGGACAGCGAGGGGACATCGGGGGGGGGGGGGACAATGAGGGGACAATGAGGGACAGCAGGGGGGACAGCAATGGGGACAGAGGGGACAGCAATGGGGACAGCAATCAGCAGGGGCGGAGCGTTCCTGGGGACATGGGGGACAGCAAGGGGACAATGAGGGGGGACAGCAATGGGACAGCAATGGGACAGAGGGGACAGCAGAGAGGACATCAATGGGGACAGCAGAGGGGACATCATGGGGACAATGAGGGGACACCGAGGGGGACACCGGGGGACACCGGGGGACAGCGCGGGGTCTCACCTCTGCTCCCGGCGGGCCGGGGGTCGCCACCTGCTGGCCCATGGTGGCACTGAGTGGCCTCCGGTGGCCGCTGGTGGCCGCGGGGTGTGGCCGCTGTCCCCTCGGTGTCCCCTCGGTGTCCCCTCGGTGTCCCCGTGTCACCGGCGGCGGCTCCGCGCGTGGCTCTGTCACCCCCCGGGTGGCACCGGCGGGGGCGGGCACCGCCCCTGGGAGGGGCCTCGGTGTCACCCGGTGCCACCCGGGGGTGTCCCATTGTCGCCAGGGGGGTCCCCGGTGTCCCCCTGTGTCACCCACCGGGGTTTCGATGTCACCAAGGGGCACCTCGGTGTCACCCAGCGTCACCAGAGGGGTCTTGGTGTCACCAGGGGGGTCCCAGGTGTCACCCAAGCGTCACCCAGGTGTGTCCCCCAGGTGTGTCCCCCAGGTGTGTCACCAGTGTCCCCCGCACCTGCCCCAGTGTCCCCCAGCGTCCCCCAGCGTCCCCAAAACAAAGGGGCGTGGCTCTAAACTAAAGGGGGCGTGTCCCCGAACACGGGGGGGCGTGTCCCCGAACACGGGGGGGCGTGTCCCAGCAGGAGGGGGCGTGCCCATAGCACAGAGGGGCGTGTCCTCATTTGAAGCGCCGTCCGCCCGTCCGCCAGGGGGCGCCAACCAGGGCAGAGGGGGCGTGTCCCAGCGGGAGGGGCGTGTCCCAACGCGAGGGGGCGTGTCCCCATGGCAGAGGGGGCGTGTCCTCATTGAAGCGGGGTCCGCCCGTCCGCCAGGGGGCGCCGACCCCGACGAAGAGGACGGAAGGACGGACGGACGGAAGAAGGGTGGGCGCGTCCCGGCTCTCCCCGCCCCCTCCCCCCGCTCCCCGTGACGTCATCCGGGCGCGCCCCCGCCGGCCGCTCGCGGCGCGATGGTGGCGGGCGCGTTCCCGCTGGCCAAGCTGCTGACGCTGGGCGCGCGCCAGCTCAGCCGCCCCCTGGCCGCGCGCATCAAGGCGGGGGCGCGCGCGTCGCCCTTCTTCCGCACCTACATCTGCCTGCCGCCCGCGCAGCGTGAGTGACACCTGGGGGGGACACGCCTGGGGGGGACACACCTGGGGGGGGCACACCTGGGGACACACCTGGGGACACGGCTGGGCTGGGGGGGACACACCTGGGGACACGGCTGGGGACACGGCTGGGGGGGACACACCTGGGCTGGGGACACGGCTGGGGGAACACACCTGGGGGGGACACGGCTGGGGACACACCTGGGGACACGGCTGGGGACACGGCTGGGGGAACACACCTGGGCTGGGGGGACACACCTGGGCTGGGGACACACCTGGGCTGGGGACACGGCTGGGGACACACCTGGGGACACACCTGGGGGGACACACCTGGGCTGGGGACACACCTGGGCTGGGGACACGGCTGGGGACACACCTGGGGACACACCTGGGGGGGGCACGGCTGGGGACACGGCTGGGGGGGGGCACACCTGGGGACACGGCTGGGGACACACCTGGGCTGGGGGGGACACACCTGGGGGGGACACGGCTGGGGACACGGCTGGGGACACGGCTGGGGACACGGCTGGGGGGGACACACCTGGGGGAGGCACACCTGGGGGGGCACACCTGGGCTGAGGACACGGCTGGGGACACGGCTGGGGACACACCTGGGCTGGGGGGGACACACCTGGGGGGGGACACGGCTGGGGACACACCTGGGCTGGGGGGGACACACCTGGGGGGGACACACCTGGGGGGACACACCTGGGGACACGGCTGGGGACACACCTGGGCTGGGGACACGGCTGGGGACACGGGGGGGACACACCTGGGGACACACCTCGGGACACGGCTGGGGGGACACACCTGGGGACACGGGGGGGACACGGCTGGGGGGGACACACCTGGGGACACACCTGGGGACACGAGGGGACCCCGCTCTGGGGCGGTTTTGGGGCGTGGGAATCCCCCCTTGGAGGGATCATGGGGGATTGGGGACACTTGGGGACATGGGGACACACCTGGGGACACACCTGGGGGGGACACACCTGGGGACACGGCTGGGGACACGGCTGGGGGGGACACACCTGGGACACACCTGGGGACACGGGGGGACCCCGCTCTGGGGCGGTTTTGGGGCGTGGGACCCCCCCTTTGGAGGGAGGGACAGGGGTCACGGGGGTTTGGGGACACCTGGGGACACACCTGGGGACACACCTGGGGACACAGGGGGACCCCGCTCTGGGCACCATTTGGGGGCTGGGACCCCCCCTTGGAGGGGTCATGGGGGCTTGGGGACACCGAGGGCACACCTGGGGACACCTGGGGACATTGAGGGGACATTGGGAACACCGGGGGGGGGTCTGGGGGTGGATTTTGGGCTGGATTTGGGGGGATTTGGGGCTGGATTTGGGGGGGATTTGGGGCTGGATTTGGGGGGTTTTGGGGCTGGGTTTTGGAGGGGTCTGGGGTTGGTTTGGGGGGGGATTTACCACCACTCCCCCTCTGCCGTGCCTCAGCTTCCCTCCCCATTCCCCGTGCCTCAGTTTCCCCCCTGTGTCCCTCCGTGCCTCAGTTTACCCCCTGGGTGGAGATGCGCACCAAGATGTGCCTCAGTTTCCCTTTCCCGTGCCTCAGTTTCCCCCATTTTCGTGCCTCAGTTTACCACTGGGTGGAGATGCGCACCAAGATGCTGTCACCCATTCCCCGTGCCTCAGTTTACCCCGTTTTTCCCTTTGTGCCTCAGTTTACCCCGTGTCTCTCTCCGTGCCTCAGTTTACCACTGGGTGGAGATGTTTCCTGTGCCTCAGTTTCCCCCCTGTTTTTCCCTCCGTGCCTCAGTTTACCACTGGGTGGAGACGCGCACCAAGATGCTGTCACTCATTCCGCGTGCCTCAGTTTCCCTGTTTCTCTCATTTCCGTGCCTCAGTTTACCCCGTTTTTCCCTTTGTGCCTCAGTTTACCACTGGGTGGAGATGCGCACCAAGATGCTCTCAGTCATTGCCGTGCCTCAGTTTCCCATTCCCGTACCTCAGTTTCCCATTCCCGTGCCTCAGTTTCCCCATTTCTCTCTCTGTGCCTCAGTTTCCCTGTTTCTCTCATTTCTATGCCTCAGTTTCCCCCGTTTTTCCCTCCGTGCCTCAGTTTACCACTGGGCGGAGACGCGCACCAAGATGCTGTCACTCATTCCCCGTGCCTCAGTTTACCCCGTGTTTCCCTCTGTGCCTCAGTTTACCTCCTGGGTGGAGACGCGCACCAAGATGCTGTCACTCATTCCCCGTGCCTCAGTTTACCCCCTGTGTTTCCCTCCGTGCCTCAGTTTACCACTGGGTGGAGATGCGCACCAAGATGCTCTCAGTCATTGCCCTGCCTCAGTTTCCCATTCCCGTGCCTCAGTTTCCCCATTTCTCTCTCTGTGCCTCAGTTTCCCTGTTTCTCTCATTTCTGTGCCTCAGTTTCCCCCCTGTTTTTCCCTCCGTGCCTCAGTTTACCACTGGGTGGAGACGCGCACCAAGATGCTGTCACTCATTCCGCGTGCCTCAGTTTCCCTGTTTCTCTCATTTCCGTGCCTCAGTTTACCCCGTTTTTCCCTTTGTGCCTCAGTTTACCACTGGGTGGAGATGCGCACCAAGATGCTCTCAGTCATTGCCGTGCCTCAGTTTCCCATTCCCGTACCTCAGTTTCCCATTCCCGTGCCTCAGTTTCCCCATTTCTCTCTCTGTGCCTCAGTTTCCCTGTTTCTCTCATTTCTATGCCTCAGTTTCCCCCGTTTTTCCCTCCGTGCCTCAGTTTACCACTGGGCGGAGACGCGCACCAAGATGCTGTCACTCATTCCCCGTGCCTCAGTTTACCCCGTGTTTCCCTCTGTGCCTCAGTTTACCCCCCTGGGTGGAGACGCGCACCAAGATGCTGTCACTCATTCCGCGTGCCTCAGTTTACCCTGTTTCTCTCATTTCTGTGCCTCAGTTTACCACTGGGTGGAGATGCGCACCAAGATGCTGTCAGTCATTCCGCGTGCCTCAGTTTACCCCGTTTCTCTCATTTCCGTGCCTCAGTTTACCACTGGGTGGAGATGCGCACCAAGATGCGCCTGCTGGGGTTCCGCGGCGCGGCGGTGAAGCCGCTCAACGAGGAGGCGGCGGCCGAGCTGGGGGCGGAGCTGCTGGGCGAGGCGCTCGTCTTCGGCGTGGGCGGGCTCTGCCTCTACCTCGAGTACCTGCGGCAGGCGGGGCAGGGCCGGCGGCGCGAGGAGCACCTGGACCGGGCGCTGGCCGAGCTCCGCGAGCACCTGGACGAGCTGCGCAGGGAGCTGGAGGCGCTGCGGGGGCGGGCAGGGGCGGGGCTTGAGTTGGGTGGGGCGGGACACGCCCTGGGTGGAGCTGGGAGCGCTCAGGGAGGGGTTGGACACGCCAGGGAGGGGCGGGGCAGAACAACGGAGGGGCGGGGCATAACCAGGGACACGCCCAGGGAGGGGCGGGGCAGAACCAGGGTGGACACGCCCAGGGAGGGGCGGGGCAGAACCAGGGAAAGGATGGACACGCCCAGGGAACCTCAAGCCACGCCCATGTAAGATCAGGCCACGCCCAGTGCGAAGCTGGACACGCCCAGTGCGAAGCTGGACACGCCCAGGGTGGAGCTGGACACGCCCCCAGCAAAGCTGTGAATGGCGCTGCAGGATCAGGCCACGCCCCCGCTGTGACAGGCCACGCCCCCCCGCATTAAACCCGCTCTGTGCGTTCCGTTCTGTGCCTTTAAGGGGCGGGGCTAACGCGGAGGGTGGGCGTGGCCACTTTTGGCGCGGCCAACGCGATGGGGGCGGGGCCTGGCAAGAAGGAGCGCCACGATTGGTGGGTGGGTGCCGGCGGCTCTGTGGAGTGGGCGTGGCTTCCTCTGAGGGGCGCGGCCACGCCAGCCACGCCCCCCAAACAAAATCATTTACATTTAATTTAAATTTTTCCCGTAAAAAAACCGTTTATTGGTGCAAATAAAGTGAAAAAAACCCAAAAGTGACTTAAAAAACACCCCAAAAACGGGGGTGGGGGAGGGGGGGACGAGCGGGGGGAGGGGCTCCCCTTCCCGCCCTCCCCCCACGGTGATGTGCGCGGGGGGGAGGGGCACAGTGTGGCACTAATTAATTATTATTAACAATTAATTAGTGAGGGTAAGGCACGGCCTGGGGGTGGGGGGTGAGATGGGGTGGGGGAGGGGCTGGGGGGGGGTGTGTCCGACCCCTCCCCCACCCTCCCCAAAATTGTGGGCGTGGCCTGGCGGGGGGGGGCGGGGTCAGGGCCGGTTCGGCTTCCTCAGCTCCGTCAGCAGCGCTGGGGGAGGGGCAAAAAAAAAAATGTAAAAAAAAAAAAAAAATATAAAAATTGGGGGAGGGGTCGTCGGGGGGAGGGGTCATTGTGACCCCTCCCCCACTGAGACCCCTCCCCAAAATTCCCCTCGCCCACCTTGGATGAGCTCCTCCTTCATTTTGTGCAGCTCCTTCCGAAACTCCTCCAGCAGCTCCTGGGGGGGGGGGGGCGTGGGGAGGGGGCGTCAGAGACCCCTCCCCAAATTTGGGACCCTCCCAAAATCCCAGACCACCTCCCCAAATTTGGGACCCTCCCCCAAATCCCAGACCCCTCCCCCAAAATTCCAGACCCTCTCCGTAAATTCCAGACCCCCTCCCCAAATTCCGGATCCCCCCAAACCCTCCCAGACCCCTCCCCAAATTCCGGACCCCGACCCCACCCAAACCGGTACCAGTTTGAACCGCTCCAGGTCCAGCTCATTGTGGGGCTCGGGGGTGGCTGGAGTGGCCGATTTCATCCTGTGGGGGTGGCAAATCATTAAAATACTTAAAACAATTGATTTGAGGACCCCTCCCCAAAAAAAAACAAGCTCCTCCCCAAAACTCACCTGGGCAAGGTGGAGCTGGACTTTTGCCACGGCCTCGGGACGAGCTCTGAGGGGTTAAAAAAAAGGGGGTGAGGGGTTGGACCCTTAAAAAGCCCCCCCAAAAAAAAAGCCCCCTCCCCAAAAAGCGCAAACCCGCCGCGTTCCCCTTTAAGAACTACAACTCCCATGGTGCCCCGCGCGCCCGCACCGTGCCCCGCCGCGCGCCCCCCCGCCGCGGTGCATGCTGGGGAACGGAGTCCGCGCGCTCACCCGCCGCCGGCCCCGCCCTCCTCTCGCCGGGCTCCGCCTCTTCCTGCGGGGGGGGGAGGGGGGGAGATCCGAAATTGGGGGTGGGGGAGGGGCAGAGACCCCTCCCCAAATTAGGAACGGGGTGGGGGGGGGTTGGTACTGACGGCGGTGACGTCATCGTCCCTTTTGGGCGATTCCGCGGCTTTTCTCCTGAAGGGGAGGGGACAAAAGGAGGGGTCGGCGTGGGAATCTGGGGAATTTGGGGGATTTTGGGGAATTTTTAGGATTTTGGAAATTTTGAGGATTTTTGGGGATTTTTGGGGATTTTTGAGGATTTTTGGGGATTTTGGGGAATTATTAGGATTTTGGAAATTTTGAGGATTTTTGGGGAATCTGGGGATTTTGGGGATTTTGGGGAATTTTTAGGATTTTGGAAATTTTGAGGATTTTTGGGGATTTTGGAGGAATCTGGGGGATTTTTAGGATTTTGGAAATTTTGAGGATTTTTGGGGATTTTTGGGGATTTTGGGGATTTTTTAGGATTTTGGAAATTTTGAGGGTTTTTGGGGATTTTTTTTTTGTGATTTTTGGGGGATTTTGGGATTTTTGGGGACCCCCCCTCACCTGCGGGCCAGCATGGCGCTCATCTCCTCCATCAGCCCCGCCCCCGATTTTGGGGGAGGGGCCGAGGGGGCGGCCCCGCCCCCAGCCCCGGCCACGCCCCCGCTCGGGGGCTCGTCCTGCAGGGAGAAAAGGAGGATTGATTGATTAATTAATTAATTAACTAACCAGCCCCCCCCACTCACATTGAGGAACCCACCCCCCATTAATTGCGCCTCCTACGCTGTTAATAATTAATTAATTAATTAACCCCGCCCCGCACCCACCTTGAGGAACCCCCCCATTAATTCCCTCTTATATGCTGTTAATTAATTACCCCATTCATTAATTCTCTCGCCCTATTCATTACCCACATTATTTACCCCCACCCTCTTCATTAATGAATTAATTACCTCCCCACCCTGTTAATTAATTAATTCCCCGTCCCAGGCTCACCTTGAAGGGCTCCCCCCATTAATTCCAAACCCACGTTATTAATTAATTAACTCGTTAATTACTCCCCTCCACACTCACCTTGAGGGACGCCCCCATGCTGTTTATTTAATTCATTTAATTTAATTTTTAAGAGATCATTATTTAACAAACGTTTCGTTAGCCAATTAATTTAACAATTAATTTAATTCATTGACCCCTCCACACACACTCGCCTTGATGGACCCACCCCGCAGCTTTCATTTAATAATTTAATCAGTTTAAACAATTTAATTTTAAAAATGTGAATAATAAATATTTCTTTAACCAATAAATTTAATAAATTAGTCAACTTATTTATTTTATTATCCCCGCGCACACACTCTCACCTTGCAGGATAATTTAATAATTTAATTTAATTAATTTAAGGAATTTAATTTTAGAAAAAAAATTAAAAAAAAAAAAAAAAAGTTAAATTAATTACTTAATTCAATTAATAATCAATTAATTAGCTAATTAATTAACGGTCGCTCACCTTGGGCACTTTCCTGAGCTTGGCCCCCGCGATGGCGGCCGCGAACCCCGAGACCCCCCCGGGGACCCCCCCGGCCCCTCCCCCCCCCTCCGGGCCCGCCCCTCCCCCCACGCCCGGCAGGGGCGGGGCCGGGGGGACCCCCGAGGGTGGGGGAGGGGGCCCGGGGGGGGGAGGGGGCCCCGGGGGGGGCGGGGGCCCGGGGGGGCGGGGGGGGGAGGGGCGGCCGGGGGTCCTGGGGGGGGCAAAAACGGAGAAAAAAATTGGGGGGAGGGGGCGGGGTTAAAAGGGGAGGGGGCGTGGTCTCGGAATACGGGGCGGGGCCAGCGCTGAAGCCCCGCCCCCCTCACCTGACCCGCGCCGCTCGGGCTCGTCCATCACCGGCCTGGGGGGGGAGGAGAGGGGAGGGGTCAGCACCAAAATTTGGGGGTTTTTACCCCAAAAAAATTCGGGGTTCCCACCCTTAAAATTTGCGCTTTTCCCCCCCAAAATTTGGGATTTCCCCTCTCAAAATTTGGGATTTTCCGTCTCTCAAAATTTGCGCTTTTCCCCCTCAAAATTTGGGATTTTCCCTCTCTCAAAATTTGGGATTTTCCCTCTCAAAATTTGGGATTTTCCCTCTCTCAAAATTTGAGGTTCCCACCCTTAAAGTTTGGGATTTTCCCCCTCTCAAAATTTGGGATTTTCCCCTCTCAAAATTTGAGGTTCCCACCCTTAAAGTTTGGGATTTTCCCCCTCTCAAATTTGGGATTTTCCCCTCTCAAAATTTAGGATTTTCCCCTCTCAAAATTTGGGATTTTCCCCTCTCAAAATTTGGGATTTTCCCCCCTCAAAATTTGGGATTTTCCCCTCTCAAAATTTGGGATTTTCCCCTCTCAAAATTTGGAGTTCCCATCATTAAAATTTGGGTTTCTCTCCCTCAAAATTTGGGGGCTCCTCCCCATAATCTGGGATCCGCCCCCCCAAAGTTTCGGGGTCCCGCCCACCTTAAAATTTGGGGTTTTCTGCCCCCTAAAAATTCAGGTCCCCACCCTTAAAATTTGGGGTTTCCCCCTTAAAATTTGGGGTTTCTCCCACAAAATTTGGGGTTTCTCCCACAAAATTTGGGGACCCCCCCCCCCCGTTCTCACCTGTCGGGGGGCTCAGGGGGGGGCGGAGCCATCGGGGTCCGGCCAGGCCAGGGGGGTCCCTGGGGGGACATTGGGGGGCGTTTGGGGACATTTGGGGTTGGTTTTGGGGGGATTCGGGGTTGGTTTTGGGGGGATTCGGGGTTGGTTTGGGGGATTCGGGGTTGGTTTTGGGGGGATTCGGGGTTGGTTTGGGGGGATTCGGGGTTGGTTTTGGGGGGATTTGGGGGCTGATTTTGGGGGGATTTGGGGTTGGTTTGGGGGGATTTGGGGTTGGTTTTGGGGGGATTTGGGGTTGGTTTGGGGGGATTTGGGGGCTGATTTTGGGGGGATTTGGGGTTGGTTTTGGGGGGATTTGGGGTTGGTTTTGGGGGGATTTGGGGGCTGACTTTGGGGGGATTTGGGGGCTGATTTTGGGGGACTTGAGGGCTGACTTTGGGGGGATTCGGGGTTGGTTTTGGGGGATTTGGGGTTGATTTTGGGGGGATTTGGGGTTGATTTTGGGGGGATTTGGGGGTTGGTTTTGGGGGGATTTGGGGTTGATTTTGGGGGGACTTGGGGGCTGACTTTGGGGGGATTTGGGGTTGATTTTGGGGGCTTTATGCCTGGATTTGGGGTTTGTTTTGGGGGGGGTTTATGGCTGGATTTGGGGGATTTTGGGGGATTTGGGGTTGATTTTGGGGGGCTTTATGCCCGGATTTGGGGTTGATTTTGGGGGGTTTGGGGTTGATTTTGGGGGGGTTTATGGCTGGATTTGGGGTTTGTTTTGGGGATGGATTTGGGGGGATTTGGGGTTGATTTTGGGGGGCTTTATGCCCGGATTTGGGGGGATTTTGGGGATGGATTTGGGGGGTTTGGGGTTGATTTTGGGGGGGTTTATGGCTGGATTTGGGGGGATTTTGGGGATGGATTTGGGGGGGATCTGGGGTTGGTTCGGGTGGGATTTGGGGTTGGTTTTGGGGGATTGATGGCGGGATTTGGGGAGGGTCTGGGGTGGGATTTGGGGGGATTTGTGGGAGGTTTGGGACTGATTTTGGGGTGATTTATGGCCGGATTTGGGGGGGGGGGATTGGGGGGTTTGTGGGGTTTGATTTTGAGGGGTCTCAGAACGGATTTTGGGGTTTTGGGGTTGGTTTTGGGGGGGATTTGTGGGTTGAATTTAAGGGGGATTTGGGGGTTGGTTTTGGGGGATTTGGGGGTTGGTTTTGGGGGGATTTGGGGGTTGGTTTTGGGGGGATTTATGCTGGATTTTGGTACACAAGAAGGGGTCATGGGTCCGGGGGTGTCACTGTGGGTCTGGGGGTGTCAATGTGGGTCCGGGGGTGTCACTGTGGGTGTGGGGGTGTCAATGTGGGTCCGGGGGTGCCAGTGTGGGTCTGGGGGTGTCACTGTGGGTCTGGGGGTGTCAATGTGGGTCCGGGGGTGTCGCGGGGATTTGGGGCTCACACAGGGGTCCCACAGAGGGTCTGGGGGTGCCACTGTGGGTCTGGGGGTGTCACTGTGGGTCTGGGGGTGTCAGTGTGGGTCTGGGGGTGTCAATGTGGGTCTGGGGGTGTCACTGTGGGTCTGGGGGTGCCACTGTGGGTCTGGGGGTGTCACTGTGGGTCTGGGGGTGTCAATGTGGGTCTGGGGGTGTCAGTGTGGGTCTGGGGGTGTCAATGTGGGTCTGGGGGTCACACAGGGGTCCCACAGAGGGTCTGGGGGTGTCACTGTGGGTCCGGGGATGTCACTGTGGGTCTGGGGGTGCCAGTGTGGGTCCGGGGGTGCCAGTGTGGGTCTGGGGGTGTCACTGTGGGTCTGGGGGTGTCAGAGCCCCCCAGTCTCACCCTGCTCGATGGCCTGCAGCGCCCTCAGCACGGCGGCGGCGAACTGGGCGGCCTCGGGGGGGGGCGCCGAAGCTGAGCCCCCAGACCCGGCGCCCCTCGCGCCACTGGTGGAACTGGGGGGTGGCCTGGCTGTAGCGCAGCCCCCGCGACAGGGGGCAGTTCAGCACCACCTGGGGGGGGCAAAACGGGGGCAAAACGGGGGCAAAACGGGGTCAGAACTGCCCCCAGACTCAGGGGGGATGGCACAGGGGGCAGTTCAGCACCACCTGGGGGGGGCAAATCGGGGCAAAACGGGGTCAGAACGGGGGCAAAACGGGGGCAAAACGGGGCAAAACAGGGGCAAAACGGGGTCAGAACGGGGTCAGAACTGCCCCCAGACCCGGGCATTGCACAGGGGGCAGTTCAGCACCACCTGGGGGGGCAAATCGGGGCAAAACGGGGGCAAAACGGGGGCAAAACGGGGGTCAGAACTGCCCCCAGACCCGGGGCATTGCACAGGGGGCAGTTCAGCACCACCTGGGGGGCAAATCGGGGGCAAAACGGGGGCAAAACGGGGTCAGAACTGCCCCCAGACTCAAGGCATTGCACAGGGGGCAGTTCAGCACCACCTGGGGGGGCAAATCGGGGGCAAAACGGGGACAGAACGGGGTCAGAACTGCCCCCAGACTCAGGGCATTGCACAGGGGGCAGTTCAGCACCACCTGGGGGGGCAAAACGGGGCAAAACGGGGGCAAAACGGGGGCAAAACAGGGGCAAAAAAGGGGTCAGAACTGCCCCCAGACCCGGGGCATTGCACAGGGGGCAGTTCAGCACCACCTGGGGGGGCAGAACAGGGCAAATCGGGGCAGAACGGGGTCAGAACTGCCCCCAGACCCGGGGCATTGCACAGGGGGCAGTTCAGCACCACCTGGGGGGCAAATCGGGGCAAAACGGGGACAGAACGGGGGCAAAACGGGGTCAGAACTGCCCCCAGACTCAAGGCATTGCACAGGGGGCAGTTCAGCACCACCTGGAGGGGTAAAAACCCCCCAGATACCCCTCAAATGCCCCCCAAAGACCCCCCCAGATACCCCCCAAATGCCCCCCAAAGACCCCCCCAGATACCCCTCAAATGCCCCCCAGGTAGCCCCAGGTGTCCCCTGCCATCCCCCTGACTGCCCCCAAAGCCCCTCAGATGCCCCCCAAACACCCCCCAAACGCCCCTCGGGTGCCCCATAAATGCCCCCAAACACCCCCAAATGCCCCCCAAACCCGCCCAGGTGCCCCATAAATGCCCCCAAACCCCCCCAAACCGCCCCCAAATGCCCTCAGGTGCCCCATAAATGCCCCCAAACCCCCCCCAAACACCCCTTTAGGTGCCCCATAAATGCCCCCAAACCCCCCCCAAACCCTCCCCAAATGCCCCCAGCTGCCCCATAAATGCCCCCAAACCCCCCCAGGTGCCCCATAAATGCCCCCAAACACCCCCAAACCCCCCCCGAACCCCCCCAAACGCCCCCCAGGTGCCCCATAAATGCCCCCAAACACCCCCAAACCCCCCCCAAAACGCCCCCCAGGTGCCCCATAAATGCCCCCAACCCCCCCCCAGGTGCCCCCCAGGTGCCCCCCACCTGCTGCTCGGGCGGGGGGCGCCGCCCCACGATGCGGAAGGCGAGCGAGCCGGGCTGGTGGAACAGCTGGACACAGCTGGGGGGGCCGTGGGGGGGGGGGGGGCGCGCCCCCGGCCCCGCCCGCCGGGACCCCCCCCCGCGGGCACCCAGAGCTTCTGCGCCTCGTCATAGAGCAGCACCACGGCCCTGGCCGTGCACAGGGCACGCTCGCTGGGGAGGGGGACACGGGGTCAGGGACCCCCGAGATTGGGGGAAAAATACCCAAAATTGGGAAAAATCCCGAAAAAACGGCGAAAAAACACCAAAAAACGGGATTAAACTGCCCCATAGAGCAGCACCACGGCCCTGGCCGTGCACAGGGCACGCTCGCTGTGGGGAGGGGGACACGGGGTCAGAGACCCCCGAGATTGGGGAGAAAAACCCCAAAATTGGGAAAAATCCTGAAAAAACGGCGAAAAAACACCAAAAAAACGGGGAAAAAACACCAAAAAATGGGGTCAGACCGCCCCATAGAGCAGCACCACGGCCCTGGCTGTGCACAGGGCACGCTCGCTGTGGGGGGAGAGTGAGGTTACCCCAAAATTGGGGGAAAAAACCCCAAAATTGGGAAAAATCCCGAAAAAACGGGGGAAAAGGACCAAAAAATGGGGAAAAAGCACCAAAAAATGGGGTCAGACCGCCCCATAGAGCAGCACCACGGCCCTGGCCGTGCACAGGGCACGCTCACTACGGGGGGACAGCGAGGTTAGCCCAAAATTGGGGAGAAAAACCCCAAAATTGGGAAAAATCCCGAAAAACGGGGAAAAAACACCAAAAAATGGGGAAAAAACACCAAAAAATGGGGTCAGACCGCCCCATAGAGCAGCACCACGGCCCTGGCCGTGCACAGGGCACGCTCGCTGTGGGGAGGGGGACACGGGGTCAGAGACCCCCGAGATTGGGGAGAAAAACCCCAAAATTGGGAAAAATCCCAAAAAAAACGGCGAAAAAACACCAAAAAACGGGGAAAAAGCACCAAAAAACGGGGAAAAAACACCAAAAAATGGGAGGGAACTGGAAAAAATGGGGCTGGGAATGCAAAACCTGGGGGTGGGAGCGGCCCCCGACGGGCTCAGAGCCCCCCCCGAAATTGGGGACCCCTCCCCTGGGGGGCTCCGAGCCCAGAAACGGGGAAAAAACACCGAGAATGGGGGCTGGGGACCCCAAAAACGGGGCTGGAACCCCAAAAATGGGGGCTGGGGACCCCAAAAAATGGGGAAGAGGAACCCCAAAAACGGGGCTGGAACCCCAAAACCGCCCCCCCCCCTCCTCCCCCCCCCTCCCCCCTTTTCCTTCCTCTTCTGCCCCGGGGCCGCCCCTCCCCCACTCCCAGTGCTCCCAGTAAAGCCCAGTATCCGTCCCAGTATCCATTCCCAGTGCTCCCAGTAACGCCAGTATCCGTCCCAGTATCCATCCCAGTGCTCCCAGTAAAGCCCAGTATCCGTCCCAGTATCCATCCCAGTGCTCCCAGTAAAACCAGTATCCATCCCAGTATCCATTCCCAGTGCTCCAGTTCCGTTTCCTGGCACTCCCAGTGCTCCCAGTACCCATTCCCAGTTACCCCAGTCCAACTTCCCCAGTATTCCCAGTGCTCCCAGTGCTCCCAGTATCGGTCCCCAGCGCTCCCAGTAAACCCAGTACCAATTCCCAGTTGCCCCAGTCCCAGCTCCCGACGCTCCCAGTACCGATCCCCAGTGCTCCCAGTGCTCCCAGTTCCGGATCCCGGCGCTCCCAGTTCCGGATCCCGGCTCTCCCAGTGCTCCCAGTTCCAGTTCCCAGTGCTCCCAGTATCAATTCCCAGTGCTCCCAGTTCCGGATCCCGGCGCTCCCAGTTCCGGATCCCGGCTCTCCCAGTGCTCCCAGTTCCAGTTCCCAGTGCTCCCAGTGCTCCCAGTATCAATTCCCGGTGCTCCCAGTGCTCCCAGTTCCGGCTCCCAGTGTTCCCAGTGCTCCCAGTATCGATTCCCAGTGCTCCCAGTATCGATTCCCAGTGCTCCCAGTGCTCCCGGCGCTCCCAGTTCCGGATCCCAGTGCTCCCAGGGCTCCCAGTGCCGCTTCCCGGTTTTCCCGGCGCTCCCAGTTCCGGATCCCAGTGTTCCCAGTATCGATTCCCAGTGCTCCCAGTGCTCCCAGTATCGATTCCCAGTGCTCCCAGTGCTCCCAGTTCCGGATCCCAGTGCTCCCAGTGCTCCCAGTGCCACTTCCCGGTTTTCCCGGCGCTCCCAGTTCCGGCTCCCGGCGCTCCCAGCGCTCCCAGTATCAATTCCCAGTGCTCCCAGTTCCGGCTCCCAGTGCTCCCAGTGCTCCCAGTGCCGCTTCCGGTTTTCCCGGCGCTCCCAGTTCCGGCTCCCGGCGCTCCCAGTGCCCGCAGCCCCCGGTTCCAGTTCTCCCAGCGCTCCCAGTATCGATTCCCAGTTGCTCCCAGTCGCTCCCCGTACCCGTTACCGGCGCCGCCCGCTGCCCCCAGCGCCCGTTACCGGCACCCCCGGGACCGCCCGCCGCCCGTTACCGGCTCTCCCGGCTCATCCCAGTGCCTCCCAGTTAATCCCAGTTCATCCCAGCGCCTCCCAGCACCGATCCCAGTCCCTCCCAGTTCCCTTTCCCAGTTCTCCCGGTGCCGCTCCCCAGTTCCCGTTAACGCTTCCGCCGGTGCCCCCAGCTCCGGTGCCCCCGGCGCCCCCGGTCGCTCCCAGTCGCTCCCAGTGGCTCCCAGTCGCTCCCAGTCTCTCCCGGTTCCCCCCGTTCCCGTCCCCGTTCACCTCATGCCGGCGCCCGCGCCCGCTCCGGGCCCTTCCGGTGGCGGCGGGGAGGGGGGGGGGGGGGGGGGGGCCGGACCCGCCGGTCCCGGCGAGAGGCCCCGCCCCCCACGGGCATGGTCACGCCCCTATGGGTATGGCCACGCCCACCGCCCGGCCCCGCCCCGCCCCTCCCGGGAACGGCGGCCGGGAAACGGCACCGGGGGGGGGGGGGGCTCGCGGGACCAGTAACGACCAGTGGCCTCCCAGTAACTCCCAGTATCGTCCAGTACCATCCAGTGCCCTCCCAGTAACTCCCAGTAACTCCCAGTGCCCACCCAGTAACTCCCAGTATCATCCAGTGCCCTCCCAATAACTCCCAGTAACGACA
>NW_026948625.1:0-84490 GCF_035770615.1 Melospiza melodia melodia
TGATATACGGCCGTATTTACGGCAGTCGCGCTTTACGGCCGTATTTACGGCAGTCGCGCTTTACGGCCGTATTTACGGCAGTCGCGCTTTACGGCCGTATTTACGACAGTCGCGCTTTACGGCCGTATTTACGACAGTCGCGATTTACGGCCGTATTTACGGACAGTCGCGCTTTACGCGTATTACGCTCGCTTTAACGGCCGTATTTACGGACAGTCGCTATTTACGGCCGTATTTAACGACAGGTCGCGCTTTACGGCCGTATTTACGGCAGTCGCTCTTTACGGCCGTATTTACGGCAGTCGCGCTTTACGGCCGTATTTACGGCAGTCGCGCTTTACGGCCGTATTTACGACAGTCGCGCTTTACGGCCGTATTTACGACAGTCGCGCTTTACGGCCGTATTTACGACAGTCGCGCTTTACGGCCGTATTTACGACAGTCGCGATTTACGGCCGTATTTACGGCAGTCGCTATTTACGGCCGTATTTACGACAGTCGCGCTTTACGGCCGTATTTACGGCAGTCGCGCTTTACGGCCGTATTTACGGCAGTCGCGCTTTACGGCCGTATTTACGGCAGTCGCGCTTTACGGCCGTATTTACGACAGTCGCGCTTTACGGCCGTATTTACGACAGTCGCGCTTTACGGCCGTATTTACGACAGTCGCGCTTTACGGCCGTATTTACGACAGTCGCGCTTTACGGCCGTATTTACGGCAGTCGCGCTTTACGGCCGTATTTACGGCAGTCGCGCTTTACGGCCGTATTTACGGCAGTCGCGCTTTACGGGGCCGTATTTACGCAGTCGCGCTTTACGGCCGTATTTACGCAGTCGCGCTTTACGGCCGTATTTACGACAGTCGCGATTTACGGCCGTATTTACGACAGTCGCGCTTTACGGCCGTATTTACGGCAGTCGCGCTTTACGGCCGTATTTACGACAGTCGCGCTTTACGGCCGTATTTACGACAGTCGCGCTTTACGGCCGTATTTACGGCAGTCGCGCTTTACGGCCGTATTTACGGCAGTCGCGCTTTACGGCCGTATTTACGACAGTCGCGCTTTACGGCCGTATTTACGGCAGTCGCGCTTTACGGCCGTATTTACGACAGTCGCGATTTACGGCCGTATTTACGCAGTCGCGCTTTACGGCCGTATTTACGGCAGTCGCGCTTTACGGCCGTATTTACGACAGTCGCGCTTTACGGCCGTATTTACGGCAGTCGCGCTTTACGGCCGTATTTACGACAGTCGCGCTTTACGGCCGTATTTACGACAGTCGCGCTTTACGGCCGTATTTACGACAGTCGCGCTTTACGGCCGTATTTACGACAGTCGCGCTTTACGGCCGTATTTACGGACAGTCGCGCTTTACGGCCGTATTTACGACAGTCGCGCTTTACGGCCGTATTTACGACAGTCGCGCTTTACGGCCGTATTTACGGCAGTCGCGCTTTACGGCCGTATTTACGGCAGTCGCGCTTTACGGCCGTATTTACGGCAGTCGCGCTTTACGGCCGTATTTACGGCAGTCGCGCTTTACGGCCGTATTTACGACAGTCGCGCTTTACGGCCGTATTTACGCAGTCGCGCTTTACGGCCGTATTTACGGCAGTCGCGCTTTACGGCCGTATTTACGGCAGTCGCGCTTTACGGCCGTATTTACGGCAGTCGCGCTTTACGGCCGTATTTACGGCAGTCGCGCTTTACGGCCGTATTTACGCAGTCGCGCTTTACGGCCGTATTTACGGCAGTCGCGCTTTACGGCCGTATTTACGGCAGTCGCGCTTTACGGCCGTATTTACGACAGTCGCGCTTTACGGCCGTATTTACGGCAGTCGCGCTTTACGGCCGTATTTACGGCAGTCGCGCTTTACGGCCGTATTTACGGCAGTCGCGCTTTACGGCCGTATTTACGCAGTCGCGCTTTACGGCCGTATTTACGGCAGTCGCGCTTTACGGCCGTATTTACGGCAGTCGCGCTTACGGCCGTATTACGACAGTCGCGCTTTACGGCCGTATTTACGGCAGTCGCGCTTTACGGCCGTATTTACGGCAGTCGCGCTTTACGGCCGTATTTACGACAGTCGCGCTTTACGGCCGTATTTACGACAGTCGCGATTTACGGCCGTATTTACGGCAGTCGCGCTTTACGGCCGTATTTACGGCAGTCGCGCTTACGGCCGTATTTACGGCAGTCGCGCTTTACGGCCGTATTTACGACAGTCGCGCTTTACGGCCGTATTTACGGCAGTCGCGCTTTACGGCCGTATTTACGGCAGTCGCGCTTTACGGCCGTATTTACGGCAGTCGCGCTTTACGGCCGTATTTACGGCAGTCGCGCTTTACGGCCGTATTTACGACAGTCGCGCTTTACGGCCGTATTTACGGCAGTCGCGCTTTACGGCCGTATTTACGACAGTCGCGCTTTACGGCCGTATTTACGGCAGTCGCGCTTTACGGCCGTATTTACGGCAGTCGCGCTTTACGGCCGTATTTACGGCAGTCGCGCTTTACGGCCGTATTTACGGCAGTCGCGATTTACGGCCGTATTTACGGCAGTCGCGCTTTACGGCCGTATTTACGGCAGTCGCGCTTTACGGCCGTATTTACGGCAGTCGCGCTTTACGGCCGTATTTACGGCAGTCGCGCTTTACGGCCGTATTTACGACAGTCGCGCTTTACGGCCGTATTTACGGCAGTCGCGCTTTACGGCCGTATTTACGGCAGTCGCGCTTTACGGCCGTATTTACGGCAGTCGCGCTTTACGGCCGTATTTACGGCAGTCGCGCTTTACGGCCGTATTTACGGCAGTCGCGCTTTACGGCCGTATTTACGGAAGTCGCGCTTTACGGCCGTATTTACGGCAGTCGCGCTTTACGGCCGTATTTACGGCAGTCGCGATTTACGGCCGTATTTACGGCAGTCGCGCTTTACGGCCGTATTTACGCAGTCGCGCTTTACGGCCGTATTTACGGCAGTCGCGCTTTACGGCCGTATTTACGGCAGTCGCGCTTTACGGCCGTATTTACGACAGTCGCGCTTTACGGCCGTATTTACGGCAGTCGCGCTTTACGGCCGTATTTACGGCAGTCGCGATTTACGGCCGTATTTACGGCAGTCGCGCTTTACGGCCGTATTTACGACAGTCGCGCTTTACGGCCGTATTTACGGCAGTCGCGCTTTACGGCCGTATTTACGGCAGTCGCGCTTTACGGCCGTATTTACGACAGTCGCGCTTCTACGGCCGTATTACGGCAGTCGCGCTTTACGGCCGTATTTACGGCAGTCGCGCTTTACGGCCGTATTTACGGACAGTCGCGCTTTACGGCCGTATTTACGGCAGTCGCGCTTTACGGCCGTATTTACGACAGTCGCGCTTTACGGCCGTATTTACGACAGTCGCGCTTTACGGCCGTATTTACGGCAGTCGCGCTTTACGGCCGTATTTACGGCAGTCGCGCTTTACGGCCGTATTTACGGCAGTCGCGCTTTACGGCCGTATTTACGGCAGTCGCGCTTTACGGCCGTATTTACGGCAGTCGCGCTTTAACGGCCGTATTTACGACAGTCGCGCTTTACGGCCGTATTTACGGCAGTCGCGCTTTACGGCCGTATTTACGGCAGTCGCGCTTTACGGCCGTATTTACGACAGTCGCGCTTTACGGCCGTATTTACGGCAGTCGCGCTTTACGGCCGTATTTACGGCAGTCGCGCTTTACGGCCGTATTTACGGCAGTCGCGCTTTACGGCCGTATTTACGGCAGTCGCGCTTTACGGCCGTATTTACGGCAGTCGCGCTTTACGGCCGTATTTACGACAGTCGCGCTTTACGGCCGTAATTTACGGCAGTCGCGCTTTACGGCCGTATTTACGGCAGTCGCGCTTTACGGCCGTATTTACGAGCAGTCGCGCTTTACGGCCGTATTTACGGCAGTCGCGCTTTAACGGCCGTATTTACGACAGTCGCGCTTTACGGCCGTATTTACGGCAGTCGCGCTTTACGGCCGTATTTACGACAGTCGCGCTTTACGGCCGTATTTACGGACAGTCGCGCTTTACGGCCGTATTTACGGCAGTCGCGCTTTACGGCCGTATTTACGGCAGTCGCGCTTTACGGCCGTATTTACGACAGTCGCGCTTTACGGCCGTATTTACGGCAGTCGCGCTTTACGGCCGTATTTACGGCAGTCGCGCTTTACGGCCGTATTTACGACAGTCGCGCTTTACGGCCGTATTTACGGCAGTCGCGCTTTACGGCCGTATTTACGGCAGTCGCGCTTTACGGCCGTATTTACGACAGTCGCGCTTTACGGCCGTATTTACGGCAGTCGCGCTTTACGGCCGTATTTACGGCAGTCGCGCTTTAACGGCCGTATTTACGACAGTCGCGCTTTACGGCCGTATTTACGGCAGTCGCGCTTTACGGCCGTATTTACGGCAGTCGCGCTTTACGGCCGTATTTACGGCAGTCGCGCTTTACGGCCGTATTTACGGCAGTCGCGCTTTACGGCCGTATTTACGACAGTCGCGCTTTACGGCCGTATTTACGACAGTCGCGCTTTACGGCCGTATTTACGGCAGTCGCGCTTTACGGCCGTATTTACGGCAGTCGCGATTTACGGCCGTATTTACGATCCAGTCGCGCTTTACGGCCGTATTTACGGACAGTCGCGCTTTAACGGCCGTATTTACGGCAGTCGCGCTTTACGGCCGTATTTACGGCAGTCGCGCTTTACGGCCGTATTTACGGCAGTCGCGCTTTACGGCCGTATTTACGGCAGTCGCGCTTTACGGCCGTATTTACGACAGTCGCGCTTTACGGCCGTATTTACGACAGTCGCGATTTACGGCCGTATTTACGGCAGTCGCGCTTTACGGCCGTATTTACGGCAGTCGCGCTTTACGGCCGTATTTACGGCAGTCCGCGCTTTTACGGCCGTAGGTTTTACGACAGTCGCGCTTTACGGCCGTATTTACGGACAGTCGCGCTTTACGGCCGTATTTACGGCAGTCGCGCTTTACGGCCGTATTTACGGCAGTCGCGCTTTACGGCCGTATTTACGACAGTCGCGATTTACGGCCGTATTTACGGGCAGTCGCGCTTTACGGCCGTATTTACGGCAGTCGCGCTTTACGGCCGTATTTACGGCAGTCGCGCTTTACGGCCGTATTTACGACAGTCGCGATTTACGGCCGTATTTACGACAGTCGCGCTTTACGGCCGTATTTACGGCAGTCGCGCTTTACGGCCGTATTTACGGCAGTCGCGCTTTACGGCCGTATTTACGGCAGTCGCGCTTTACGGCCGTATTTACGACAGTCGCGCTTTACGGCCGTATTTACGACAGTCGCGCTTTACGGCCGTATTTACGACAGTCGCGCTTTACGGCCGTATTTACGACAGTCGCGCTTTACGGCCGTATTTACGACAGTCGCGCTTTACGGCCGTATTTACGGCAGTCGCGCTTTACGGCCGTATTTAGACGACAGTCGCGCTTTACGGCCGTATTTACGACAGTCGCGATTTACGGCCGTATTTACGACAGTCGCGCTTTAGGATAGATACGGCCGTATTTACGACAGTCGGCTTTACGGCCGTATTTACGACAGTCGCGCTTTACGGCCGTATTTACGACAGTCGCGCTTTACGGCCGTATTTACGGCAGTCGCGCTTTACGGCCGTATTTACGACAGTCGCGCTTTACGGCCGTATTTACGACAGTCGCGCTTTACGGCCGTATTTACGACAGGTCGCGATTTAGAAGGTACGGCCGTATTTACGAGCAGTCGCGCTTTACGGCCGTATTTACGGCAGTCGCGCTTTACGGCCGTATTTACGACAGTCGCGCTTTACGGCCGTATTTACGGCAGTCGCGCTTTACGGCCGTATTTACGGCAGTCGCGCTTTACGGCCGTATACGGGGGCCGTATTTACGGCAGTCGCGCTTAGGTAGATACGGCCGTATTTACGGCAGTCGCGCTTTACGGCCGTATTTACGACAGTCGCGCTTTACGGCCGTATTTACGACTGTCGCGCTTTACGGCCGTATTTACGACAGTCGCGCTTTACGGCCGTATTTACGACAGTCGCTATTACGGCCGTATTTACGACAGTCGCGCTTTACGGCCGTATTTACGACAGTCGCTATTTACGGCCGTATTTACGACAGTCGCGCTTTACGGCCGTATTTACGGCAGTCGCGCTTTTCGGCCGTATTTACGGCAGTCGCGCTTTACGGCCGTATTTACGACACTCGCGCTTTACGGCCGTATTTACGACAGTCGCGCTTTACGGCCGTATTTACGGCAGTCGCGCTTTACGGCCGTATTTACGACAGTCGCGCTTTACGGCCGTATTTACGGCAGTCGCGCTTTACGGCCGTATTTACGACAGTCGCGCTTTACGGCCGTATTTACGGCAGTCGCGCTTTACGGCCGTATTTACGACAGTCGCGATTTACGGCCGTATTTACGACAGTCGCGCTTTACGGCCGTATTTACGACAGTCGCGCTTTACGGCCGTATTTACGGCAGTCGCGCTTTACGGCCGTATTTACGACAGTCGCGCTTTACAACCGCATTTACGACAGTCGCGATTTACGGCCGTATTTACGACAGTCGCGCTTTACGGCCGTATTTACGACAGTCGCTATTAACGGCCGTATTTACGACAGTCGCTATTTACGGCCGTATTTACGACAGTCGCGCTTTACGGCCGTATTTACGGCAGTCGCTCTTTACGGCCGTATTTACGGCAGTCGCGCTTTACGGCCGTATTTACGGCAGTCGCGCTTTACGGCCGTATTTACGACAGTCCGCGCTTTACGGCCGTATTTACGACAGTCGCGCTTTACGGCCGTATTTACGGCAGTCGCGCTTTACGGCCGTATTTACGACAGTCGCGCTTTACGGCCGTATTTACGGCAGTCGCGCTTTACGGCCGTATTTACGGCAGTCGCGATTTACGGCCGTATTTACGGCAGTCGCGCTTTACGGCCGTATTTACGGCAGTCGCGCTTTACGGCCGTATTTACGGCAGTCGCGCTTTACGGCCGTATTTACGGCAGTCGCGCTTTACGGCCGTATTTACGGCAGTCGCGCTTTACGGCGCGTATTTACTGCAGTCGCGCTTTACGGCCGTATTTACGACAGTCGCGATTTACGGCCGTATTTACGGCAGTCGCGCTTTACGGCCGTATTTACGACAGTCGCGCTTTACGGCCGTATTTACGACAGTCGCGCTTTACGGCACCTTTTACGACAGTCGCGATTTACGGCCGTATTTACGACAGTCGCGCTTTACGGCCGTATTTACGGCAGTCGCGCTTTACGGCCGTATTTACGGCAGTCGCGCTTTACGGCCGTATTTACGGCAGTCGCGCTTTACGGCCGTATTTACGGCAGTCGCGCTTTACGGCCGTATTTACGGCTGTCGCGCTTTACGGCCGTATTTACGACAGTTGCTATTTACGGCCGTATTTACGACAGTCGCGCTTTACGGCCGTATTTACGGCAGTCGCGCTTTACGGCCGTATTTACGGCGGTCGGGCTTTACGGCCGTATTTACGGCAGTCGCGATTTACGGCCGTATTTACGGCAGTCGCGCTTTACGGCCGTATTTACGACCAGTCGCGCTTTACGGCCGTATTTACGGCAGTCGCGCTTTACGGCCGTATTTACGGCAGTCGCGCTTTACGGCCGTATTTACGACAGTCGCGCTTTACGGCCGTATTTACGGCAGTCGCGCTTTACGGCCGTATTTACGACAGTCGCGCTTTACGGCCGTATTTACGGCAGTCGCGCTTTACGGCCGTAATTACGACAGTCGCGCTTTACGGCCGTATTTACGGCAGTCGCGCTTTACGGCCGTATTTACGGCAGTCGCGCTTTACGGCCGTATTTACGGCAGTCGCGCTTTACGGCCGTATTTACGGCAGTCGCGCTTTACGGCCGTATTTACGGCAGTCGCGATTTACGGCCGTATTTACGGCAGTCGCGCTTTAGGGCCGTATTTACGGCAGTCGCGCTTTACGGCCGTTTTTACGGCAGTCGCGCTTTAACGGCCGTATTTACGGCAGTCGCGCTTTACGGCCGTATTTACGGCAGTCGCGCTTTACGGCCGTATTTACGACAGTCGCGCTTTACGGCCGTATTTACGACAGTCGCGATTTACGGCCGTATTTTCGGCAGTCGCGCTTTACGGCCGTATTTACGACAGTCGCGCTTTACGGCCGTATTTACGGCAGTCGCGCTTTACGGCCGTATTTACGGCAGTCGCGCTTTACGGCCGTATTTACGACAGTCGCGCTTTACGGCCGTATTTACGGCAGTCGCGCTTTACGGCCGTATTTACGGCAGTCGCGCTTTACGGCCGTATTTACGACAGTCGCGATTTACGGCCGTATTTACGGCAGTCGCGCTTTACGGCCGTATTTACGGCAGTCGCGCTTTACGGCCGTATTTACGGCAGTCGCGCTTTACGGCCGTATTTAAGGCAGTCGCGCTTTACGGCCGTATTTACGGCAGTCGCGCTTTACGGCCGTATTTACGGCAGTCGCGCTTTACGGCCGTATTTACGGCAGTCGCGCTTTACGGCCGTATTTACGGCAGTCGCGCTTTACGGCCGTATTTACGACAGTCGCGCTTACAGCCGTATTTACGGCAGTCGCGCTTTACGGCCGTATTTACGGCAGTCGCGCTTTACGGCCGTATTTACGACAGTCGCGATTTACGGCCGTATTTACGACAGTCGCGCTTTACGGCCGTATTTACGACAGTCGCGCTTTACGGCCGTATTTACGGCAGTCGCGCTTTACGGCCGTATTTACGGCAGTCGCGCTTTACGGCCGTATTTACGACAGTCGCGCTTTACGGCCGTATTTACGGCAGTCGCGATTTACGGCCGTATTTACGGGCAGTCGCGCTTTACGGCCGTATTTACGGCAGTCGCGCTTTACGGCCGTATTTACGGCAGTCGCGCTTTACGGCCGTATTTACGGCAGTCGCGCTTTACGGCCGTATTTACGACAGTCGCTATTTACGGCCGTATTTACGACAGTCGCGCTTTACGGCCGTATTTACGGCAGTCGCGCTTTACGGCCGTATTTACGGCAGTCGCGCTTTACGGTATTTACGCCGTATTTACGGCAGTCGCGCTTTACGGCCGTAGATTTACGGCAGTCGCGCTTTACGGCCGTATTTACGGCAGTCGCGCTTTACGGCCGTATTTACGACAGTCGCGATTTACGGCCGTATTTACGACAGTCGCGCTTTAACGGCCGTATTTACGGCAGTCGCGCTTTACGGCCGTATTACGGCAGTCGCGCTTTACGGCCGTATTTACGGCAGTCGCGCTTTACGGCCGTATTTACGACAGTCGCGCTTTACGGCCGTATTTACGACAGTCGCGCTTTACGGCCGTATTTACGACAGTCGCGATTTACGGCCGTATTTACGACAGTCGCGCTTTACGGCCGTATTTACGACAGTCGCGCTTTACGGCCGTATTTACGGAAGTAGCGCTTTACGCCGTATTTACGACAGTCGCGCTTTACGGCCGTATTTACGACAGTCGCGATTTACGGCCGTATTTACGACAGTCGCGCTTTACGGCCGTATTTACGACAGTCGCTATTAACGGCCGTATTTACGACAGTCGCTATTTACGGCCGTATTTACGACAGTCGCGCTTTACGGCCGTATTTACGGCAGTCGCTCTTTACGGCCGTATTTACGGCAGTCGCGCTTTACGGCCGTATTTACGGCAGTCGCGCTTTACGGCCGTATTTACGACAGTCGCGCTTTACGGCCGTATTTACGACAGTCGCGCTTTACGGCCGTATTTACGGCAGTCGCGCTTTACGGCCGTATTTACGACAGTCGCGCTTTACGGCCGTATTTACGGCAGTCGCGCTTTACGGCCGTATTTACGGCAGTCGCGCTTTACGGCCGTATTTACGGCAGTCGCGCTTTACGGCCGTATTTACGGCAGTCGCGCTTTACGGCCGTATTTACGGCAGTCGCGCTTTACGGCCGTATTTACGGCAGTCGCGCTTTACGGCCGTATTTACGACAGTCGCGCTTTACGGCCGTATTTACGACTGTCGCGCTTTACGGCCGTATTTACGACAGTCTCGCTTTACGGCCGTATTTACGACAGTCGCTATTTACGGCCGTATTTACGACAGTCGCGCTTTACGGCCGTATTTACGACAGTCGCTATTTACGGCCGTATTTACGACAGTCGCGCTTTACGGCCGTATTTACGGCAGTCGCGCTTTTCGGCCGTATTTACGGCAGTCGCGCTTTACGGCCGTATTTACGACACTCGCGCTTTACGGCCGTATTTACGACAGTCGCGCTTTAACGGCCGTATTTACGGCAGTCGCGCTTTACGGCCGTATTTACGACAGTCGCGCTTTACGGCCGTATTTACGGCAGTCGCGCTTTACGGCCGTATTTACGACAGTCGCGCTTTACGGCCGTATTTACGGCAGTCGCGCTTTACGGCCGTATTTACGACAGTCGCGATTTTACGGCCGTATTTACGACAGTCGCGCTTTACGGCCGTATTTACGGCAGTCGCGCTTTACGGCCGTATTTACGACAGTCGCGCTTTACAACCGCATTTACGACAGTCGCGATTTACGGCCGTATTTACGACAGTCCGCGCTTTACGGCCGTATTTACGACAGTCGCTATTAACGGCCGTATTTACGACAGTCGCTATTTACGGCCGTATTTACGGCAGTCGCTCTTTACGGCCGTATTTACGGCAGTCGCGCTTTACGGCCGTATTTACGGCAGTCGCGCTTTACGGCCCGTATTTACGGCAGTCGCGCTTTACGGCCGTATTTACGGCAGTCGCGATTTACGGCCGTATTTACGACAGTCGCGCTTTACGGCCGTATTTACGGCAGTCGCGCTTTACGGCCGTATTTACGACAGTCGCGATTTACGGCCGTATTTACGACAGTCGCGCTTTACGGCCGTATTTACGGCAGTCGCGATTTAACGGCCGTATTTACGACAGTCGCGCTTACGGCCGTATTTACGGCAGTCGCGCTTTACGGCCGTATTTACGACAGTCGCGATTACGGCCGTATTTACGGCAGACGCGCTTTAACGGCCGTATTTACGGCAGTCGCGCTTTACGGCCGTATTTACGGCAGTCGCGCTTTACGGCCGTATTTACGGCAGTCGCGCTTTACGGCCGTATTTACGACAGTCGCGCTTTACGGCCGTATTTACGGCAGTCGCGCTTTACGGCCGTATTTACGGCAGTCGCGCTTTACGGCCGTATTTACGGCAGTCGCGCTTTACGGCCGTATTTACGGCAGTCGCGCTTTACGGCCGTATTTACGACAGTCGCGATTTTACGGCCGTATTTACGGAAGTCGCGCTTTACGGCCGTATTTACGGCAGTCGCGCTTTACGGCCGTATTTACGACAGTCGCGATTTACGGCCGTATTTACGACAGTCGCGCTTTACGGCCGTATTTACGGCAGTCGCGATTTACGGCCGTATTTACGGCAGTCGCGCTTTACGGCCGTATTTACGGCAGTCGCGATTTACGGCCGTATTTACGACAGTCGCTATTTACGGCCGTATTTACGGCAGTCGCGCTTTACGGCCGTATTTACGACAGTCGCGATTTACGGCCGTATTTACGACAGTCGCTATTTACGGCCGTATTTACGGCAGTCGCGCTTTACGGCCGTATTTACGGCAGTCGCGCTTTACGGCCGTATTTACGGCAGTCGCGCTTTACGGCCGTATTACGACAGTCGCGATTTACGGCCGTATTTACGACAGTCGCTATTTACGGCCGTATTTACGACAGTCGCGCTTTACGGCCGTATTTACGACAGTCGCGCTTTGCGGCCGTATTTACGGCAGTCGCGATTTACGGCCGTATTTACGACAGTCGCGCTTTACGGCCGTATTTACGACAGTCGCTATTTACGGCCGTATTTACGACAGTCGCGCTTTACGGCCGTATTTACGGCAGTCGCGCTTTACGGCCGTATTTACAACAGTCGCTATTTACGGCCGTATTTACGACAGTCGCGCTTTACGGCCGTATTTACGGCAGTCGCGCTTTACGGCCGTATTACGGCAGTCGCGCTTTACGGCCGTATTTACGGCAGTCGCGCTTTACGGCCGTATTTACGCCAGTCGCGCTTTACGGCCGTATTTACGACAGTCGCGATTTACGCCGTATTTACTGGCAGTCGCGATTTACGGCCGTATTTACGACAGTCGCGCTTTACGGCCGTATTTACGACAGTCGCGCTTTACGGCCGTATTTACGACAGTCGCAATTTACGGCCGTATTTACGACAGTCGCGCTTTACGGGCCGTATTTACGACAGTCGCGCTTTACGGCCGTATTTAGGACAGTCGCGCTTTACGGCCGTATTTACGGCAGTCGCGCTTTACGGCCGTATTTACGGCGAGTCGCGCTTTACGGCCGTATTTACGGCAGTCGCGCTTTACGGCCGTATTTACGGCAGTCGCGCTTTACGGCCGTATTTACGGCAGTCGCGCTTTACGGCCGTATTTACGGCAGTCGCGCTTTACGGCCGTATTTACGGCAGTCGCGCTTTACGGCCGTATTTACGACAGTCGCGCTTTACGGCCGTATTTACGGCAGTCGCGCTTTACGGCCGTAAATTCGGCAGTCGCGCTTTACGGCCGTATTTACGACAGTCGCGCTTTACGGCCGTATTTACGGCAGTCGCTATTTACGGCCGTATTTACGGCAAGTCGCGCTTTACGGCCGAATTTACGACAGTCGCGCTTTACGGCCGTATTTACGGCAGATCGCCGCTTTACGGCCGTATTTACGGCAGTCGCGCTTTACGGCCGTATTACGACAGTCGCGCTTTACGGCCGTATTTACGACAGTCGCGATTTACGGCCGTATTTACGACAGTCGCGCTTTACGGCCGTATTTACGACAGTCGCGCTTTACGGCCGTATTTACGACAGTCGCTATTTACGGCCGTATTTACGACTGTCGCGCTTTACGGCCCGTATTTACGGCAGTCGCGCTTTACGGCCGTATTTACGACAGTCGCGCTTTCGGCCGTATTTACGGCAGTCGCGCTTTAACGGCCGTATTTACGGCAGTCGCGCTTTACGGCCGTATTTACGACAGTCGCGATTTACGGCCGTATTTACGGAAGTCGCGCTTTACGGCCGTATTTACGGCAGTCGCGCTTTACCGGCCGTATTTACGAAAGTCGCGATTTACGGCCGTATTTACGACAGTCGCGCTTTACGGCCGTATTTACGGCAGTCGCGATTTACGGCCGTATTTACGGCAGTCGCGCTTTACGGCCGTATTTACGGCTAGTCGCGATTTACGGCCGTATTTACGGCAGACGCGCTTTACGGCCGTATTTACGGCAGTCGCGCTTTACGGCCGTATTTACGGCAGTCGCGCTTTACGGCCGTATTTACGTCAGTCGCGCTTACGGCCGTATTTACGGCAGTCGCGCTTTACGGCCGTATTTACGGCAGTCGCGCTTTACGGCCGTATTTACGACAGTCGCGCTTTTCGGCCGTATTTACGGCAGTCGCCCTTTACGGCCGTATTTACGGCAGTCGCGCTTTACGGCCGTATTTACGACAGTCGCGCTTTACGGCCGTATTTACGGCAGTCGCGATTTACGGCCGTATTTACGACAGTCGCGCTTTTCGGCCGTATTTACGACAGTCGCGATTTACGGCCGTATTTACGACAGTCGCGCTTTACGGCCGTATTTACGACAGTCGCGCTTTACGGCCGTATTTACGACAGTCGCGATTTACGGCCGTATTTACGACAGTCGCGCTTTACGGCCGTATTTACGACAGTCGCGCTTACGGCCGTATTTACGGCAGTCGCGCTTTACGGCCGTATTTACGACAGTCGCGATTTACGGCCGTATTTACGACAGTCGCGCTTTACGGCCGTATTTACGGCAGTCGCGATTTACGGCCGTATTTACGGCAGTCGCGCTTTAACGGCCGTATTTACGGCAGTCAGTCGCGATTTACGGCCGTATTTACGGCAGACGCGCTTTACGGCCGTATTTACGGCAGTCGCGCTTTACGGCCGTATTTACGGCGGTCGGGCTTTACGGCCGTATTTACGACGGTCGCGCTTTACGGCCGTATTTACGACAGGTCGCGATTTACGGCCGTATTTACGACAGTCGCGCTTTACGGCCGTATTTACGACAGTCGCGCTTTACGGCCGTATTTACGACAGTCGCGCTTTACGGCCGTATTTACGGCAGTCGCGCTTTTACGGCCGTATTTACGGCAGTCGCGCTTTACGGCCGTATTTACGGCAGTCGCGCTTTACGGCCGTATTTACGGCAGTCGCGCTTTACGGCCGTATTTACGACAGTCGCGCTTTACGGCCGTATTTACGGCAGTCGCGCTTTACGGCCGTATTTACGACAGTCGCGCTTTACGGCCGTATTTACGACAGTCGCGATTTACGGCCGTATTTACGACAGTCGCGCTTTACGGCCGTATTTACGACAGTCGCTATTTACGGCCGTATTTACGACAGTCGCGCTTTACGGCCGTATTTACGACAGTCGCGCTTTACGGCCGTATTTACGGCAGTCGCGCTTTACGGCCGTATTTACGGCAGTCGCGCTTTACGGGCCGTATTTACGACAGTCGCGCTTTACGGCCGTATTTACGACAGTCGCGCTTTACGGCCGTATTTACGACAGTCGCGCTTTACGGCCGTATTTACGGCAGTCGCGCTTTTACGGCCGTATTTACGGCAGTCGCGATTTACGGCCGTATTTACGGCAGTCGCGCTTTACGGCCGTATTTACGACAGTCGCGCTTTACGGCCGTATTTACGGCAGTCGCGCTTTACGGCCGTATTACGACAGTCGCGCTTTACGGCCGTATTTACGGGAGTCGCGCTTTACGGCCGTATTTACGGCAGTCGCGCTTTAACGGCCGTATTTACGGCAGTCGCGCTTTACGGCCGTGTTTACGGCAGTCGCGGTTTACGGCCGTATTTACGGCAGTCGCGCTTTACGGCCGTATTTACGACAGTCGCGATTTACGGCCGTATTTACGACAGTCGCGCTTTACGGCCGTATTTACGGCCAGTCGCGCTTTACGGCCGTATTTACGACAGTCGCGCTTTACGGCCGTATTTACGGCAGTCGCGCTTTACGGCCGTATTTACGGCAGTCGCGCTTTACGGCCGTATTTACGGCAGTCGCGCTTTACGGCCGTGTTTACGGCAGTCGCGGTTTACGGCCGTATTTACGGCAGTCGCGCTTTACGGCCGTATTTACGACAGTCGCGATTTACGGCCGTATTTACGACAGTCGCGCTTTTCGGCCGTATTTACGACAGTCGCTATTTACGGCCGTATTTACGACAGTCGCGCTTTACGGCCGTATTTACGACAGTCGCGCTTTACGGCCGTATTTACGACAGTCGCGCTTTACGGCCGTATTTACGGCAGTCGCGCTTTACGGCCGTATTTACGGCAGTCGCGCTTTACGGCCGTATTTACGACAGTCGCTATTTACGGCCGTATTTACGACAGTGGCGATTTACGGCCGTATTTACGGCAGTCGCGCTTTACGGCCGTATTTACGACAGTCGCGATTTACGGCCGTATTTACGACAGTCGCGCTTTACGGCCGTATTTACGGCAGTCGCGCTTTACGGCCGTATTTACGGCAGTCGCGCTTTACGGCCGTATTTACGGCAGTCGCGCTTTACGGCCGTATTTACGACAGTCGCGATTTACGGCCGTATTTACGGCAGTCGCGATTTACGGCCGTATTTACGGCAGTCGCGCTTACGGCCGTATTTACGGCAGTCGCGCTTTACGGCCGTATTTACGGCAGTCGCGATTTACGGCCGTATTTACGGCAGTCGCGCTTTACGGCCGTATTTACGACAGTCGCGCTTTACGGCCGTATTTACGACAGTCGCGCTTTACGGCCGTATTTACGGCAGTCGCGCTTTACGGCCGTATTTACGGCAATCGCGATTTACGGCCGTATTTACGGCAGTCGCGCTTTTACGGCCGTATTTACGACAGTCGCGCTTTACGGCCGTATTTACGGCAGTCGCGCTTTACGGCCGTATTTACGACAGTCGCGCTTTACGGCCGTATTCACGGCAGTCGCGCTTTACGGCCGTATTTACGGCAGTCGCGCTTTACGGCCGTATTTACGGCAGTCGCGCTTTACGGCCGTGTTTACGGCAGTCGCGCTTTACGGCCGTGTTTACGGCAGTCGCGCTTTTACGGCCGTATTTACGGCAGTCGCGCTTTACGGCCGTATTTACGACAGTCGCTATTTACGGCCGTATTTACGACAGTCGCGCTTTACGGCCGTATTACGACAGTCGCTATTACGGCCGTATTCACGACAGTCGCGCTTTACGGCCGTATTTACGGCAGTCGCGCTTTACGGCCGTATTTACGGCAGTCGCGCTTTACGGCCGTATTTACGACAGTCGCGCTTTACGGCCGTATTTACGGCAGTCGCGCTTTACGGCCGTATTTACGGCAGTCGCGCTTTACGGCCGTATTTACGACAGTCGCGATTTACGGCCGTATTTACGACAGTCGCGCTTTTCGGCCGTATTTACGACAGTCGCGCTTTAACGGCCGTATTTACGGCAGTCGCGCTTTACGGCCGTATTTACGGCAGTCGCGCTTTACGGCCGTATTTACGACAGTCGCGCTTTACGGCCGTATTTACGGCAGTCGCGCTTTACGGCCGTATTTACGGCAGTCGCGCTTTACGGCCGTATTTACGACAGTCGCGCTTTACGGCCGTATTTACGACAGTCGCGCTTTACGGCGTATTTACGGCAGTCGCGCTTTACGGCCGTATTTACGGCAGTCGCGCTTTACGGCCGTATTTACGACAGTCGCGCTTTACGGCCGTATTTACGACAGTCGCGATTTACGGCCGTATTTACGGCAGTCGCGCTTTACGGCCGTATTTACGGCAGTCGCGCTTTACGGCCGTATTTACGGCAGTCGCGCTTTACGGCCGTATTTACGGCAGTCGCGCTTTACGGCCGTATTTACGGCAGTCGCGCTTTACGGCCGTATTTACGGCAGTCGCGCTTTACGGCCGTATTTACGACAGTCGCTATTTACGGCCGTATTTACGGACAGTCGCGCTTTACGGCCGTATTTACGGCAGTCGCGCTTTACGGCCGTATTTACGGCAGTCGCGCTTTACGGCCGTATTACGGCAGTCGCGCTTTACGGCCGTATTTTATGGCAGTCGCGCTTTACGGCCGTATTTACGGCAGTCGCGCTTTACGGCCGTATTTACGACAGTCGTGCTTTACGGCCGTATTTACGACAGTCGCGCTTTACGGCCGTATTTACGACAGTCGCGCTTTACGGCCGTATTTACGACAGTCGCGCTTTACGGCCGTATTTACGGCAGTCGCGCTTTACGGCCGTATTTACGACAGTCGCGCTTTACGGCCGTATTTACGACAGTCGCGCTTTACGGCCGTATTTACGACAGTCGCGCTTTACGGCCGTATTTACGGCAGTCGCTATTTACGGCCGTATTTACGACAGTCGCGCTTTACGGCCGTATTTACGGCAGTCGCGCTTTACGGCCGTATTTACGGCAGTCGCGCTTTACGGCCGTTATTTACGACAGTCGCGCTTTACGGCCGTATTTACGGCAGTCGCGCTTTACGGCCGTATTTACGACAGTCGCGCTTTACGGCCGTATTTACGGCAGTCGCGCTTTACGGCCGTATTTACGACAGTCGCGCTTTACGGCCGTATTTACGACAGTCGCTATTTACGGCCGTAGTTACGACAGTCGCGCTTTACGGCCGTATTTACGACAGTCGCTATTTACGGCCGTATTTACGGCAGTCGCGCTTTACGGCCCGTATTTACGACAGTCGCGCTTTACGGCCGTATTTACGGCAGTCGCGCTTTACGGCCGTATTACGACAGTCGCGCTTTACGGCCGTATTTACGACAGTCGCTATTTACGGCCGTATTTACGACAGTCGCGCTTTACGGCCGTATTTACGGCAGTCGCGATTTACGGCCGTATTTACGACAGTCGCTATTTACGGCCGTATTTACGGCAAGTCCGCGCTTTACGGCCGTATTTACGACAGTCGCGATTTACGGCCGTATTTACGACAGTCGCTATTTACGGCCGTATTTACGGCAGTCGCGCTTTACGGCCGTATTTACGGCAGTCGCGCTTTACGGCCGTATTTACGGCAGTCGCGCTTTACGGCCGTATTTACGACAGTCGCGATTTACGGCCGTATTTACGACAGTCGCTATTTACGGCCGTATTTACGACAGTCGCGCTTTACGGCCGTATTTACGACAGTCGCGCTTTGCGGCCGTATTTACGGCAGTCGCGATTTACGGCCGTATTTACGACAGTCGCGCTTTACGGCCGTATTTACGACAGTCGCTATTTACGGCCGTATTACGACAGTCGCGCTTTACGGCCGTATTTACAACAGTCGCTATTTACGGCCGTATTTACGACAGTCGCGCTTTACGGCCGTATTTACGGCAGTCGCGCTTTACGGCCGTATTTACGGCAGTCGCGCTTTACGGCCGTATTTACGGCGGTCGGGCTTTACGGCCGTATTTACGCCAGTCGCGCTTTACGGCCGTATTTACGACAGTCGCGATTTACGGCCGTATTTACGGCAGTCGCGATTTACGGCCGTATTTACGACAGTCGCGCTTTACGGCCGTATTTACGACAGTCGCGCTTTACGGCCGTATTTACGACAGTCGCAATTTACGGCCGTATTTACGACAGTCGCGCTTTACGGCCGTATTTACGACAGTCGCGCTTTACGGCCGTATTTAGGACAGTCGCGCTTTACGGCCGTATTTACGGCAGTCGCGCTTTACGGCCGTATTTACGGCAGTCGCGCTTTACGGCCGTATTTACGACAGTCGCGCTTTACGGCCGTATTTACGGCAGTCGCGCTTTACGGCCGTATTTACGGCAGTCGCGCTTTACGGCCGTATTTACGGCAGTCGCGCTTTACGGCCGTATTTACGGCAGTCGCGCTTTACGGCCGTATTTACGACAGTCGCGCTTTACGGCCGTATTTACGGCAGTCGCGCTTTACGGCCGTAAATTCGGCAGTCGCGCTTTACGGCCGTATTTACGACAGTCGCGCTTTACGGCCGTATTTACGGCAGTCGCTATTTACGGCCGTATTTACGGCAGTCGCGCTTTACGGCCGAATTACGACAGTCGCGCTTTACGGCCGTATTTACGACAGTCCGCGCTTTACGGCCGTATTTACGACAGTCGCGATTTACGGCCGTATTTACGACAGTCGCGCTTTACGGCCGTATTTACGACAGTCGCGCTTTACGGCCGTATTTACGACAGTCGCTATTTACGGCCGTATTTACGACTGTCGCGCTTTACGGCCGTATTTACGGCAGTCGCGCTTTACGGCCCGTATTTACGACAGTCGCGCTTTACGGCCGTATTTACGGCAGTCGCGCTTTACGGCCGTATTTACGGCAGTCGCGCTTTACGGCCGTATTTACGACAGTCGCGATTTACGGCCGTATTTACGGAAGTCGCGCTTTACGGCCGTATTTACGGCAGTCGCGCTTTACGGCCGTATTTACGAAAGTCGCGATTTACGGCCGTATTTACGACAGTCGCGCTTTACGGCCGTATTTACGGCAGTCGCGATTTACGGCCGTATTTACGGCAGTCGCGCTTTACGGCCGTATTTACGGCAGTCGCGATTTACGGCCGTATTTACGGCAGACGCGCTTTACGGCCGTATTTACGGCAGTCGCGCTTTACGGCCGTATTTACGGCAGTCGCGCTTTACGGCCGTATTTACGTCAGTCGCGCTTTACGGCCGTATTTACGGCCAGTCGCGCTTTACGGCCGTATTTACGGCAGTCGCGCTTTACGGCCGTATTTACGACAGTCGCGCTTTTCGGCCGTATTTACGGCAGTCGCCCTTTACGGCCGTATTTACGGCAGTCGCGCTTTACGGCCGTATTTAACGACAGTCGCGCTTTACGGCCGTATTTACGACAGTCGCGATTTACGGCCGTATTTACGACAGTCGCGCTTTTCGGCCGTATTTACGACAGTCGCGATTTACGGCCGTATTTACGACAGTCGCGCTTTACGGCCGTATTTACGACAGTCGCGCTTTACGGCCGTATTTACGACAGTCGCGATTTACGGCCGTATTTACGACAGTCGCGCTTTACGGCCGTATTTACGACAGTCGCGCTTTACGGCCGTATTTACGGCAGTCGCGCTTTACGGCCGTATTTACGACAGTCTCGATTTACGGCCGTATTTACGACAGTCGCGCTTTACGGCCGTATTTACGGCAGTCGCATTACGGCCGTATTTACGGCAGTCGCGCTTTACGGCCGTATTTACGGCAGTCGCGATTTACGGCCGTATTTACGGCAGACGCGCTTTACGGGCCGTATTTACGGCAGTCGCGCTTTACGGCCGTATTTACGGCAGTCGCGCTTTACGGCCGTATTTACGTCAGTCGCGCTTTACGGCCGTATTTACGGCAGTCGCGCTTTACGGCCGTATTTACGGCAGGTCGCGCTTTACGGCCGTATTTACGACAGTCGCGCTTTTCGGCCGTATTTACGACAGTCGCCCTTTACGGCCGTATTTACGGCAGGTCGCGCTTACGGCGTATTTACGACAGTCGCGCTTTACGGCCGTATTTACGACAGTCGCGATTTACGGCCGTATTTACGACAGTCGCGCTTTACGGCCGTATTTACGACAGTCGCGATTTACGGCCGTATTTACGACAGTCGCGCTTACGGCCGTATTTACGACAGTCGCGCTTTACGGCCGTATTTACGACAGTCGCGAATTTACGGCCGTATTTACGACAGTCGCGCTTTACGGCCGTATTTACGACAGTCGCGATTTACGGCCGTATTTACGACAGTCGCGCTTTACGGCCGTATTTACGGCAGTCGCGATTTACGGCCGTATTTACGCAGTCGCGCTTTACGGCCGTATTTACGGCAGTCGCGATTTACGGCCGTATTTACGGCAGACGCGCTTTACGGCCGTATTTACGGCAGTCGCGCTTTACGGCCGTATTTACGGCAGTCGCGCTTTAACGGCCGTATTTACGGCAGTCGCGCTTTTACGGCCGTATTTACGGCAGTCGCGCTTTACGGCCGTATTTACGGCAGTCGCGCTTTACGGCCGTATTTACGGCAGTCGCGCTTTACGGCCGTATTTACGACAGTCGCGCTTTTCGGCCGTATTTACGACAGTCGCCCTTACGGCGTATTTACGGCAGTCGCGCTTTACGGCCGTATTTACGACAGTCGCGCTTTACGGCCGTATTTACGACAGTCGCGATTTACGGCCGTATTTACGACAGTCGCGATTTACGGCCGTATTTACGACAGTCGCGCTTTACGGCCGTATTTACGACAGTCGCGCTTTACGGCCGTATTTACGACAGTCGCGCTTTACGGCCGTATTTACGACAGTCGCGATTTACGGCCGTATTTACGACAGTCGCGCTTTACGGCCGTATTTACGACAGTCGCGCTTTACGGCCGTATTTACGGCAGTCGCGCTTTACGGCCGTATTTACGGCAGTCGCGCTTTACGGCCGTATTTACGACAGTCGCGCTTTACGGCCGTATTTACGACAGTCGCTATTTACGGCCGTATTTACGACAGTCGCGCTTTACGGCCGTATTTACGGCAGTCGCTATTTACGGCCGTATTTACGGACAGTCGCGCTTTACGGCCGTATTTACGACAGTCGCGCTTACGGCCGTAGTTACGACAGTCGCGATTACGGCCGTATTTACGACAGTCGCGCTTTACGGCCGTATTTACGGCAGTCGCGCTTTACGGCCGTATTTACGACAGTCGCGCTTTACGGCCGTATTTACGACAGTCGCGCTTTACGGCCGTATTTACGGCAGTCGCGCTTTACGGCCGTATTTACGGCAGTCGCTATTTACGGCCGTATTTACGACAGTCGCGCTTTACGCCGTATTTACGGCAGTCGCGCTTTACGGCCGTATTTACGGCAGTCGCGCTTTACGGCCGTATTTACGACAGTCGCGCTTTACGGCCGTATTTACGGCAGTCGCGCTTTACGGCCGTATTTACGACAGTCGCGCTTTACGGCCGTATTTACGGCAGTCCGCGCTTTACGGCCGTATTTACGACAGTCGCGCTTTACGGCCGTATTTACGGCAGTCGCGCTTACGGCCGTATTTACGGCAGTCGCGCTTTACGGCCGTATTTACGACAGTCGCGCTTTACGGCCGTATTTACGGCAGTCGCGATTTACGGCCGTATTTACGGCAGTCGCGCTTTACGGCCGTATTTACGGCAGTCGCGCTTTACGGCCGTAATTTACGGCAGTCGCGCTTTACGGCCGTATTTACGGCAGTCGCGCTTTACGGCCGTATTTACGGCAGTCGCGCTTTACGGCCGTAGTTACGGCAGTCGCGCTTACGGCCGTATTACGACAGTCGCGCTTTACGGCCGTATTTACGGCAGTCGCGCTTTACGGCCGTATTTACGACAGTCGCGCTTTACGGCCGTAGTTACGACAGTCGCGCTTTACGGCCGTATTTACGACAGTCGCGCTTTACGGCACCTTTTACGACAGTCGCCCTTTACGGCACCTTTTACGACAGTCGCGATTTACGGCCGTATTTACGACAGTCGCGCTTTACGGCACCTTTTACGACAGTCGCGCTTTTACGGCCGTATTTACGACAGTCGCGCTTCACGGCCGTATTTACGACAGTCGCGCTTTACGGCCGTATTTACGACAGTCGCGCTTTACGGCCGTATTTACGGCAGTCGCGCTTTACGGCCGTATTTACGGCAGTCGCGCTTTACGGCCGTATTTACGACAGTCACGCTTTACGGCACCTTTTACGACAGTCGCGCTTTACGGCCGTATTTACGACAGTCGCGCTTTACGGCACCTTTACGACAGTCGCGCTTTACGGCCGTATTTACGACAGTCGCGCTTCACGGCCGTATTTACGACAGTCGCGCTTCACGGCCGTATTTACGGCAGTCGCGCTTGTACGGCCGTATTTACGACAGTCGCGCTTTACGGCACCTTTTACGACAGTCGCGATTTACGGCCGTATTTTACGACAGTCGCGCTTTACGGCACCTTTTACGACAGTCGCGCTTTACGGCCGTATTTACGGACAGTAGCGCTTTACGGCCGTATTTACGACAGTCGCTATTTACGGCCGTATTTACGACAGTCGCGCTTTACGGCCGTATTTACGGCAAGTCGCGCTTTACGGCCGTATTTACGGCAGTCGCGCTTTACGGCCGTATTTACGACAGTCGCGCTTTACGGCCGTATTTAAGACAGTCGGCTTTACTGCCGTATTTACCGCAGTCGCGCTTTACGGCGTATTTACGACAGTCGCGCTTTACGGCCGTATTTACGACAGTCGCGCTTTACGGCCGTATTTACGACAGTCGCGCTTCACGGCCGTATTTACGACAGTCGCGCTTCACGGCCGTATTTACGACAGTCGCGCTTTACGGCCGTATTTACGACAGTCGCGCTTCACGGCCGTATTTACGACAGTCGCGCTTTACGGCCGTATTTACGGCAGTCGCGCTTTACGGCCGTATTTACGACAGTCGCGCTTTACGGCCGTATTTACGACAGTCGCGCTTTACGGCCGTATTTACGACAGTCGCGATTTACGGCCGTATTTACGACAGTCGCGCTTTACGGCCGTATTTACGGCAGTCGCGCTTTACGGCACCTTTTACGACAGTCGCGATTTACGGCCGTATTTACGACAGTCGCGCTTTACGGCCGTATTTACGACAGTCGCGATTTAGGGCCGTATTTACGACAGTCGCGCTTTACGGCCGTATTTACGACAGTCGCGATTCACGGCCGTATTTAAGACAGTCGCGCTTCACGGCCGTATTTACGACAGTCGCGCTTTACGGCCGTATTTACGGCAGTCGCGCTTTACGGCCGTATTTACGACAGTCGCGCTTTACGGCCGTATTTACGACAGTCGCGCTTTACGGCCGTATTTACGGCAGTCGCGCTTTACGGCACCTTTTACGACAGTCGCGATTTACGGCCGTATTTACGACAGTCGCGCTTTACGGCCGTATTTACGACAGTCGCGATTTAGGGCCGTATTTACGACAGTCGCGCTTTACGGCCGTATTTACGACAGTCGCGATTCACGGCCGTATTTAAGACAGTCGCGCTTCACGGCCGTATTTACGACAGTCGCGCTTTACGGCCGTATTTACGGCAGTCGCGCTTTACGGCCGTATTTACGACAGTCGCGCTTTACGGCCGTATTTACGACAGTCGCGCTTTACGGCCGTATTTACGACAGTCGCGCTTTACGGCACCTTTTACGACAGTCGCGATTTACGGCCGTATTTACGGCAGTCGCGATTTACGGCCGTATTTACGACAGTCGCGTTTTACGGCACCTTTTACAACAGTCGCGATTTACGGCCGTATTTACGACAGTCGCGCTTTACGGCCGTATTTACGACAGTCGCGATTTACGGCCGTATTTACGACAGTCGCGCTTTACGGCCGTATTTACGGCAGTCGCGCTTTACGGCCGTATTTACGACAGTCGCGCTTTACGGCACCTTTTACGACAGTCGCGCTTTACGGCCGTATTTACGACAGTCGCGCTTTACGCCGTATTTACGACAGTCGCGCTTTACGGCCGTATTTACGACAGCCGCGATTTACGGCCGTATTTACGGCAGTCGCGCTTTACGGCCGTATTTACGGCAGTCGCGCTTTACGGCCGTATTTACGACAGTCGCGCTTTACGGCCGTATTTACGACAGCCGCGCTTTACGGCCGTATTTACGACAGTCGCGCTTTACGGCACCTTTTACGGCAGTCGCGCTTTACGGCCGTCTTTACGACAGTCGCGCTTTACGGCACCTTTTACGACAGTCGCGCTTTACGGCCGTATTTACGACAGTCGCGCTTTACGGCGTATTTACGACAGTCGCGCTTTACGGCCGTATTTACGACAGTCGCGCTTTACGGCACCTTTTACGACAGTCGCGCTTTACGGCCGTATTTACGACAGTCGCGCTTTACGGCCGTATTTACGGCAGTCGCGCTTTACGGCCGTATTTACGACAGTCGCGATTTACGGCCGTATTTACGGCAGTCGCGATTTACGGCCGTATTTACGACAGTCGCGCTTTACGGCCGTATTTACGACAGTTGCGCTTTACGGCCGTATTTACGGCAGTCGCGCTTTACGGCACCTTTTACGACAGTCGCGCTTTACGGCCGTATTTACGACAGTCGCGCTTTACGGCCGTATTTACGGCAGTCGCGCTTTACGGCCGTATTTACGACAGTCGCGCTTTACGGCCGTATTTACGGCAGTCGCGCTTTACGGCCGTATTTACGACAGTCGCGCTTTACGGCACCTTTTACGACAGTCGCGCTTTACGGCCGTATTTACGACAGTCGCGCTTTACGGCCGTATTTACGGCAGTCGCGATTTACGGCCGTATTTACTACAGTCGCGCTTTACGGCCGTATTTACGGCAGTCGCGATTTACGGCCGTATTTACGGCAGTCGCGCTTTACGGCCGTATTTACGGCAGTCGCGATTTACGGCCGTATTTACGACAGTCGCGCTTTACGGCCGTATTTACGGCAGTCGCGCTTTTCGGCCGTATTTACGACAGTCGCGCTTTACGGCCGTATTTACGGCAGTCGCGCTTTACGGCCGTATTTACGACAGTCGCGCTTTACGGCCGTATTTACGACAGTCGCGATTTACGGCCGTATTTACGACAGTCGCGCTTTACGGCCGTATTTACGACAGTCGCGCTTTACGGCCGTATTTACGACAGTCGCGCTTTACGGCCGTATTTACGACAGTCGCGCTTTACGGCCGTATTTACGACAGCCGCGCTTTACGGCCGTATTTACGACAGTCGCGATTTACGGCCGTATTTACGGCAGTCGCGCTTTACGGCCGTATTTACGACAGTCGCGCTTTACGGCAGTATTTACGACAGTCGCGCTTTACGGCCGTATTTACGGCAGTCGCGCTTTACGGCCGTATTTACGACAGTCGCGATTTACGGCCGTATTTACGGCAGTCGCGCTTTACGGCCGTATTTACGACAGTCGCGCTTTTCGGCCGTATTTACGACAGTCGCGCTTTACGGCCGTATTTACGGCAGTCGCGCTTTACGGCCATATTTACGGCAGTCGCGCTTTACGGCCGTATTTACGGCAGTCGCGCTTTACGGCCGTCTTTACGACAGTCACGCTTTACGGCACCTTTTACGACAGTCGCGCTTTACGGCCGTATTTACGACAGTCGCGCTTTACGGCACCTTTTACGACAGTCGCGCTTTACGGCCGTATTTACGACAGTCGCGCTTCACAGCCGTATTTACGACAGTCGCGCTTCACGGCCGTATTTACGACAGTCGCGCTTTACGGCCGTATTTGCGACAGTCGCGCTTTACGGCACCTTTTACGACAGTCGCGATTTACGGCCGTATTTACGACAGTCGCGCTTTACGGCACCTTTTACGACAGTCGCGCTTTACGGCCGTATTTACGACAGTCGCGCTTCACGGCCGTATTTACGACAGTCGCGCTTTACGGCCGTATTTACGGCAGTCGCGCTTTACGGCCGTATTTACGACAGTCGCGCTTTACGGCCGTATTTACGACAGTCGCGCTTTACGGCCGTATTTACGACAGTCGCGCTTTACGGCCGTATTTACGACAGTCGCGCTTTACGGCCGTATTTACGGCAGTCGCGATTTACGGCCGTATTTACGGCAGTCGCGCTTTACGGCCGTATTTACGACAGTCGCGCTTTACGGCCGTATTTACGACAGTCGCGCTTTTTGGCCGTATTTACGACAGTCGCGCTTCACGGCCGTATTTACGACAGTCGCGCTTTACGGCCGTATTTACGACAGTCGCGCTTTACGGCCGTATTTACGACAGTCGCGCTTTACGGCCGTATTTACGACAGTCGCGCTTTACGGCCGTATTTACGACAGTCGCGCTTTACGGCCGTATTTACGACAGTCGCGCTTTACGGCCGTATTTACGGCAGTCGCGCTTTACGGCACCTTTTACGACAGTCGCGATTTACGGCCGTATTTACGACAGTCGCGCTTTACGGCACCTTTTACGACAGTCGCGATTTACGGCCGTATTTACGACAGTCGCGCTTTACGGCCGTATTTACGACAGTCGCGATTCACGGCCGTATTTAAGACAGTCGCGCTTCACGGCCGTATTTACGACAGTCGCGCTTTACGGCCGTATTTACGGCAGTCGCGCTTTACGGCCGTATTTACGACAGTCGCGCTTTACGGCCGTATTTACGTCAGTCGCGCTTTACGGCCGTATTTACGACAGTCGCGCTTTACGGCCGTATTTACGACAGTCGCGCTTTACGGCCGTATTTACGACAGCCGCGATTTACGGCCGTATTTACGGCAGTCGCGCTTTACGGCCGTATTTACGGCAGTCGCGATTTACGGCCGTATTTACGACAGTCGCGCTTTACGGCCGTATTTACGGCAGTCGCGATTTACGGCCGTATTTACGGCAGTCGCGCTTTACGGCCGTATTTACGGCAGTCGCGATTTACGGCCGTATTTACGGCAGTCGCGCTTTACGGCCGTATTTACGGCAGTCGCGCTTTACGGCCGTATTTACGTCAGTCGCGCTTTACGGCCGTATTTACGGCAGTCGCGCTTTACGGCCGTATTTACGGCAGTCGCGCTTTACGGCCGTATTTACGACAGTCGCGCTTTTCGGCCGTATTTACGACAGTCGCCCTTTACGGCCGTATTTACGGCAGTCGCGCTTTACGGCCGTATTTACGACAGTCGCGCTTTACGGCCGTATTTACGGCAGTCGCGCTTTACGGCCGTATTTACGGCAGTCGCGATTTACGGCCGTATTTACGACAGTCGCGATTTACGGCCGTATTTACGACAGTCGCGCTTTACGGCCGTATTTACGACAGTCGCGCTTTACGGCCGTATTTACGACAGTCGCGATTTACGGCCGTATTTACGACAGTCGCGCTTTACGGCCGTATTTACGACAGTCGCGCTTTACGGCCGTATTTACGGCAGTCGCGCTTTACGGCCGTATTTACGACAGTCGCTATTTACGGCCGTATTTACGGCAGTCGCGCTTTACGGCCGTATTTACGACAGTCGCGCTTTACGGCCGTATTTCCGACAGTCGCTATTTACGGCCGTATTTACGACAGTCGCGCTTTACGGCCGTATTTACGGCAGTCGCGCTTTACGGCCGTATTTACGACAGTCGCGCTTTACGGCCGTATTTACGACAGTCGCGCTTTACGGCCGTATTTACGACAGTCGCGATTTACGGCCGTATTTACGACAGTCGCGCTTTACGGCCGTATTTACGGCAGTCGCGCTTTACGGCCGTATTTACGACAGTCGCGCTTTACGGCCGTATTTACGACAGTCGCGCTTTACGGCCGTATTTACGGCAGTCGCGCTTTACGGCCGTATTTACGGCAGTCGCTATTTACGGCCGTATTTACGACAGTCGCGCTTTACGGCCGTATTTACGGCAGTCGCGCTTTACGGCCGTATTTACGACAGTCGCGCTTTACGGCCGTATTTACGACAGTCGCGCTTTACGGCCGTATTTACGGCAGTCGCGCTTTACGGCCGTATTTACGGCAGTCGCGCTTTACGGCCGTATTTACGGCAGTCGCGCTTTACGGCCGTATTTACGGCAGTCGCGCTTTACGGCCGTATTTACGGCAGTCGCGCTTTACGGCCGTATTTACGGCAGTCGCGCTTTACGGCCGTATTTACGGCAGTCGCGATTTACGGCCGTATTTACGACAGTCGCGCTTTACGGCCGTATTTACGGCAGTCGCGCTTTACGGCCGTATTTACGACAGTCGCGATTTACGGCCGTATTTACGACAGTCGCGCTTTACGGCCGTATTTACGGCAGTCGCGATTTACGGCCGTATTTACGACAGTCGCGCTTTACGGCCGTATTTACGGCAGTCGCGCTTTACGGCCGTATTTACGACAGTCGCGATTTACGGCCGTATTTACGGCAGACGCGCTTTACGGCCGTATTTACGGCAGTCGCGCTTTACGGCCGTATTTACGGCAGTCGCGCTTTACGGCCGTATTTACGGCAGTCGCGCTTTACGGCCGTATTTACGACAGTCGCGCTTTACGGCCGTATTTACGGCAGTCGCGCTTTACGGCCGTATTTACGGCAGTCGCGCTTTACGGCCGTATTTACGGCAGTCGCGCTTTACGGCCGTATTTACGGCAGTCGCGCTTTACGGCCGTATTTACGACAGTCGCGATTTACGGCCGTATTTACGGAAGTCGCGCTTTACGGCCGTATTTACGGCAGTCGCGCTTTACGGCCGTATTTACGACAGTCGCGATTTACGGCCGTATTTACGACAGTCGCGCTTTACGGCCGTATTTACGGCAGTCGCGATTTACGGCCGTATTTACGGCAGTCGCGCTTTACGGCCGTATTTACGGCAGTCGCGATTTACGGCCGTATTTACGGCAGACGCGCTTTACGGCCGTATTTACGGCAGTCGCGCTTTACGGCCGTATTTACGGCAGTCGCGCTTTACGGCCGTATTTACGGCAGTCGCGCTTTACGGCCGTATTTACGTCAGTCGCGCTTTACGGCCGTATTTACGGCAGTCGCGCTTTACGGCCGTATTTACGACAGTCGCGCTTTTCGGCCGTATTTACGACAGTCGCCCTTTACGGCCGTATTTACGGCAGTCGCGCTTTACGGCCGTATTTACGACAGTCGCGCTTTACGGCCGTATTTACGACAGTCGCGATTTACGGCCGTATTTACGACAGTCGCGATTTACGGCCGTATTTACGACAGTCGCGCTTTACGGCCGTATTTACGACAGTCGCGCTTTACGGCCGTATTTACGACAGTCGCGCTTTACGGCCGTATTTACGACAGTCGCGATTTACGGCCGTATTTACGACAGTCGCGCTTTACGGCCGTATTTACGGCAGTCGCTATTTACGGCCGTATTTACGGCAGTCGCGCTTTACGGCCGTATTTACGACAGTCGCGCTTTACGGCCGTATTTACGACAGTCGCTATTTACGGCCGTATTTACGACAGTCGCGCTTTACGGCCGTATTTACGGCAGTCGCGCTTTACGGCCGTATTTACGACAGTCGCGCTTTACGGCCCTATTTACGACAGTCGCGCTTTACGGCCGTAGTTACGACAGTCGCGATTTACGGCCGTATTTACGACAGTCGCGCTTTACGGCCGTATTTACGGCAGTCGCGCTTTACGGCCGTATTTACGACAGTCGCGCTTTACGGCCGTATTTACGACAGTCGCGCTTTACGGCCGTATTTACGGCAGTCGCGCTTTACGGCCGTATTTACGGCAGTCGCTATTTACGGCCGTATTTACGACAGTCGCGCTTTACGGCCGTATTTACGGCAGTCGCGCTTTACGGCCGTATTTACGGCAGTCGCGCTTTACGGCCGTATTTACGACAGTCGCGCTTTACGGCCGTATTTACGGCAGTCGCGCTTTACGGCCGTATTTACGACAGTCGCGCTTTACGGCCGTATTTACGGCAGTCGCGCTTTACGGCCGTATTTACGACAGTCGCGCTTTACGGCCGTATTTACGGCAGTCGCGCTTTACGGCCGTATTTACGGCAGTCGCGCTTTACGGCCGTATTTACGACAGTCGCGCTTTACGGCCGTATTTACGGCAGTCGCGATTTACGGCCGTATTTACGGCAGTCGCGCTTTACGGCCGTATTTACGGCAGTCGCGCTTTACGGCCGTATTTACGGCAGTCGCGCTTTACGGCCGTATTTACGGCAGTCGCGCTTTACGGCCGTATTTACGACAGTCGCGCTTTACGGCCGTATTTACGGCAGTCGCGATTTACGGCCGTATTTACGGCAGTCGCGCTTTACGGCCGTATTTACGACAGTCGCGCTTTACGGCCGTATTTACGGCAGTCGCGCTTTACGGCCGTATTTACGGCAGTCGCGATTTACGGCCGTATTTACGGCAGTCGCGCTTTACGGCCGTAGTTACGGCAGTCGCGCTTTACGGCCGTAGTTACGGCAGTCGCGCTTTACGGCCGTATTTACGACAGTCGCGCTTTACGGCCGTATTTACGGCAGTCGCGCTTTACGGCCGTATTTACGACAGTCGCGCTTTACGGCCGTAGTTACGACAGTCGCGCTTTACGGCCGTATTTACGACAGTCGCGCTTTACGGCACCTTTTACGACAGTCGCCCTTTACGGCACCTTTTACGACAGTCGCGATTTACGGCCGTATTTACGACAGTCGCGCTTTACGGCACCTTTTACGACAGTCGCGCTTTACGGCCGTATTTACGACAGTCGCGCTTCACGGCCGTATTTACGACAGTCGCGCTTTACGGCCGTATTTACGACAGTCGCGCTTTACGGCCGTATTTACGGCAGTCGCGCTTTACGGCCGTATTTACGGCAGTCGCGCTTTACGGCCGTATTTACGACAGTCACGCTTTACGGCACCTTTTACGACAGTCGCGCTTTACGGCCGTATTTACGACAGTCGCGCTTTACGGCACCTTTTACGACAGTCGCGCTTTACGGCCGTATTTACGACAGTCGCGCTTCACGGCCGTATTTACGACAGTCGCGCTTCACGGCCGTATTTACGGCAGTCGCGCTTTACGGCCGTATTTACGACAGTCGCGCTTTACGGCACCTTTTACGACAGTCGCGATTTACGGCCGTATTTACGACAGTCGCGCTTTACGGCACCTTTTACGACAGTCGCGCTTTACGGCCGTATTTACGACAGTCGCGCTTTACGGCCGTATTTACGACAGTCGCTATTTACGGCCGTATTTACGACAGTCGCGCTTTACGGCCGTATTTACGGCAGTCGCGCTTTACGGCCGTATTTACGACAGTCGCGCTTTACGGCCGTATTTACGACAGTCGCGCTTTACGGCCGTATTTAAGACAGTCGCGCTTTACGGCCGTATTTACCGCAGTCGCGCTTTACGGCCGTATTTACGACAGTCGCGCTTTACGGCCGTATTTACGACAGTCGCGCTTTACGGCCGTATTTACGACAGTCGCGCTTCACGGCCGTATTTACGACAGTCGCGCTTCACGGCCGTATTTACGACAGTCGCGCTTTACGGCCGTATTTACGACAGTCGCGCTTCACGGCCGTATTTACGACAGTCGCGCTTTACGGCCGTATTTACGGCAGTCGCGCTTTACGGCCGTATTTACGACAGTCGCGCTTTACGGCCGTATTTACGACAGTCGCGCTTTACGGCCGTATTTACGACAGTCGCGATTTACGGCCGTATTTACGACAGTCGCGCTTTACGGCCGTATTTACGGCAGTCGCGCTTTACGGCACCTTTTACGACAGTCGCGATTTACGGCCGTATTTACGACAGTCGCGCTTTACGGCCGTATTTACGACAGTCGCGATTTAGGGCCGTATTTACGACAGTCGCGCTTTACGGCCGTATTTACGACAGTCGCGATTCACGGCCGTATTTAAGACAGTCGCGCTTCACGGCCGTATTTACGACAGTCGCGCTTTACGGCCGTATTTACGGCAGTCGCGCTTTACGGCCGTATTTACGACAGTCGCGCTTTACGGCCGTATTTACGACAGTCGCGCTTTACGGCCGTATTTACGACAGTCGCGCTTTACGGCACCTTTTACGACAGTCGCGATTTACGGCCGTATTTACGGCAGTCGCGATTTACGGCCGTATTTACGACAGTCGCGTTTTACGGCACCTTTTACAACAGTCGCGATTTACGGCCGTATTTACGACAGTCGCGCTTTACGGCCGTATTTACGACAGTCGCGATTTACGGCCGTATTTACGACAGTCGCGCTTTACGGCCGTATTTACGGCAGTCGCGCTTTACGGCCGTATTTACGACAGTCGCGCTTTACGGCACCTTTTACGACAGTCGCGCTTTACGGCCGTATTTACGACAGTCGCGCTTTACGGCCGTATTTACGACAGTCGCGCTTTACGGCCGTATTTACGACAGCCGCGATTTACGGCCGTATTTACGGCAGCCGCGCTTTACGGCCGTATTTACGGCAGTCGCGCTTTACGGCCGTATTTACGACAGTCGCGCTTTACGGCCGTATTTACGACAGCCGCGCTTTACGGCCGTATTTACGACAGCCGCGCTTTACGGCCGTATTTACGACAGTCGCGCTTTACGGCACCTTTTACGGCAGTCGCGCTTTACGGCCGTCTTTACGACAGTCGCGCTTTACGGCACCTTTTACGACAGTCGCGCTTTACGGCCGTATTTACGACAGTCGCGCTTTACGGCCGTATTTACGACAGTCGCGCTTTACGGCCGTATTTACGACAGTCGCGCTTTACGGCACCTTTTACGACAGTCGCGCTTTACGGCCGTATTTACGACAGTCGCGCTTTACGGCCGTATTTACGGCAGTCGCGCTTTACGGCCGTATTTACGACAGTCGCGATTTACGGCCGTATTTACGGCAGTCGCGATTTACGGCCGTATTTACGACAGTCGCGCTTTACGGCCGTATTTACGACAGTTGCGCTTTACGGCCGTATTTACGGCAGTCGCGCTTTACGGCACCTTTTACGACAGTCGCGCTTTACGGCCGTATTTACGACAGTCGCGCTTTACGGCCGTATTTACGGCAGTCGCGCTTTACGGCCGTATTTACGACAGTCGCGCTTTACGGCCGTATTTACGGCAGTCGCGCTTTACGGCCGTATTTACGACAGTCGCGCTTTACGGCACCTTTTACGACAGTCGCGCTTTACGGCCGTATTTACGACAGTCGCGCTTTACGGCCGTATTTACGGCAGTCGCGATTTACGGCCGTATTTACTACAGTCGCGCTTTACGGCCGTATTTACGGCAGTCGCGATTTACGGCCGTATTTACGGCAGTCGCGCTTTACGGCCGTATTTACGGCAGTCGCGATTTACGGCCGTATTTACGACAGTCGCGCTTTACGGCCGTATTTACGGCAGTCGCGCTTTTCGGCCGTATTTACGACAGTCGCGCTTTACGGCCGTATTTACGGCAGTCGCGCTTTACGGCCGTATTTACGACAGTCGCGCTTTACGGCCGTATTTACGGCAGTCGCGCTTTACGGCCGTATTTACGACAGTCGCGCTTTTCGGCCGTATTTACGACAGTCGCGCTTTACGGCCGTATTTACGGCAGTCGCGCTTTACGGCCATATTTACGGCAGTCGCGCTTTACGGCCGTATTTACGGCAGTCGCGCTTTACGGCCGTATTTACGACAGTCACGCTTTACGGCACCTTTTACGACAGTCGCGCTTTACGGCCGTATTTACGACAGTCGCGCTTTACGGCACCTTTTACGACAGTCGCGCTTTACGGCCGTATTTACGACAGTCGCGCTTCACAGCCGTATTTACGACAGTCGCGCTTCACGGCCGTATTTACGACAGTCGCGCTTTACGGCCGTATTTGCGACAGTCGCGCTTTACGGCACCTTTTACGACAGTCGCGATTTACGGCCGTATTTACGACAGTCGCGCTTTACGGCACCTTTTACGACAGTCGCGCTTTACGGCCGTATTTACGACAGTCGCGCTTCACGGCCGTATTTACGACAGTCGCGCTTTACGGCCGTATTTACGGCAGTCGCGCTTTACGGCCGTATTTACGACAGTCGCGCTTTACGGCCGTATTTACGACAGTCGCGCTTTACGGCCGTATTTACGACAGTCGCGCTTTACGGCCGTATTTACGACAGTCGCGCTTTACGGCCGTATTTACGGCAGTCGCGATTTACGGCCGTATTTACGGCAGTCGCGCTTTACGGCCGTATTTACGACAGTCGCGCTTTACGGCCGTATTTACGACAGTCGCGCTTTTTGGCCGTATTTACGACAGTCGCGCTTCACGGCCGTATTTACGACAGTCGCGCTTTACGGCCGTATTTACGACAGTCGCGCTTTACGGCCGTATTTACGACAGTCGCGCTTTACGGCCGTATTTACGACAGTCGCGCTTTACGGCCGTATTTACGACAGTCGCGCTTTACGGCCGTATTTACGACAGTCGCGCTTTACGGCCGTATTTACGGCAGTCGCGCTTTACGGCACCTTTTACGACAGTCGCGATTTACGGCCGTATTTACGACAGTCGCGCTTTACGGCACCTTTTACGACAGTCGCGATTTACGGCCGTATTTACGACAGTCGCGCTTTACGGCCGTATTTACGACAGTCGCGATTCACGGCCGTATTTAAGACAGTCGCGCTTCACGGCCGTATTTACGACAGTCGCGCTTTACGGCCGTATTTACGGCAGTCGCGCTTTACGGCCGTATTTACGACAGTCGCGCTTTACGGCCGTATTTACGTCAGTCGCGCTTTACGGCCGTATTTACGACAGTCGCGCTTTACGGCCGTATTTACGACAGTCGCGCTTTACGGCCGTATTTACGACAGCCGCGATTTACGGCCGTATTTACGGCAGTCGCGCTTTACGGCCGTATTTACGGCAGTCGCGCTTTACGGCCGTATTTACGACAGCCGCGCTTTACGGCCGTATTTACGACAGTCGCGCTTTACGGCCGTATTTATGACAGTCGCGCTTTACGGCCGTATTTACGACAGTCGCGCTTTACGGCCGTATTTACGACAGTCGCGCTTTACGGCCGTATTTACGGCAGTCGCGATTTACGGCACCTTTTACGACAGTCGCGATTTACAGCCGTATTTACGACAGTCGCGCTTTACGGCCGTATTTACGACAGTCGCGCTTTACGGCCGTATTTACGACAGCCGCGCTTTACGGCCGTATTTACGACAGTCGCGCTTTACGGCCGTATTTACGACAGTCGCGCTTTACGGCCGTATTTACGACAGTCGCGATTTACGGCCGTATTTACGACAGTCGCGCTTTACGGCCGTATTTACGACAGCCGCGCTTTACGGCCGTATTTACGACAGTCGCGCTTTACGGCCGTATTTACGACAGTCGCGCTTTACGGCCGTATTTACGGCAGTCGCGCTTTACGGCACCTTTTACGGCAGTCGCGCTTTACGGCCGTATTTACGACAGTCGCGCTTTACGGCACCTTTTACGACAGTCGCGCTTTACGGCCGTATTTACGACAGTCGCGCTTTACGGCCGTATTTACGTCAGTCGCGCTTTACGGCCGTATTTACGACAGTCGCGCTTTACGGCCGTATTTACGACAGTCGCGCTTTACGGCACCTTTTACGACAGTCGCGCTTTACGGCCGTATTTACGACAGTCGCGCTTTACGGCCGTATTTACGACAGTCGCGCTTTACGGCCGTATTTACGGCAGTCGCGCTTTACGGCCGTATTTACGACAGTCGCGCTTTACGGCCGAATTTACGACAGTCGCGCTTTACGGCCGTATTTACGGCAGTCGCGCTTTACGGCCGTATTTACGGCAGTCGCGCTTTACGGCCGTATTTACGGCAGTCGCGATTTACGGCCGTATTTACGACAGTCGCGCTTTACGGCCGTATTTACGGCAGTCGCGCTTTACGGCACCTTTTACGACAGTCGCGCTTTACGGCCGTATTTACGACAGTCGCGCTTTACGGCCGTATTTACGGCAGTCGCGCTTTACGGCCGTATTTACGACAGTCGCGCTTTACGGCCGTATTTACGACAGTCGCGCTTTACGGCCGTATTTACGACAGTCGCGCTTTACGGCCGTATTTACGACAGTCGCGCTTTACGGCACCTTTTACGACAGTCGCGCTTTACGGCCGTATTTACGACAGTCGCGCTTTACGGCCGTATTTACGGCAGTCGCGCTTTACGGCCGTATTTACGACAGTCGCGCTTTACGGCCGTATTTACGACAGTCGCGCTTCACGGCCGTATTTACGGCAGTCGCGCTTTACGGCCGTATTTACGACAGTCGCGCTTTACGGCACCTTTTACGACAGTCGCGATTTACGGCCGTATTTACGACAGTCGCGCTTTACGGCACCTTTTACGACAGTCGCGCTTTACGGCCGTATTTACGACAGTCGCGCTTCACGGCCGTATTTACGACAGTCGCGCTTTACGGCCGTATTTACGACAGTCACGCTTTACGGCCGTATTTACGGCAGTCGCGATTTACGGCCGTATTTACGACAGTCGCGCTTTACGGCCGTATTTACGACAGTCGCGCTTTACGGCCGTATTTACGGCAGTCGCGCTTTACGGCACCCTTTACGACAGTCGCGCTTTACGGCCGTATTTACGGCAGTCGCGCTTTACGGCCGTATTTACGACAGTCGCGCTTTACGGCCGTATTTACGACAGTCGCGCTTTACGGCCGTATTTAAGACAGTCGCGCTTTACGGCCGTATTTACGACAGTCGCTATTAACGGCCGTATTTACGACAGTCGCGCTTTACGGCCGTATTTACGACAGTCGCGCTTTACGGCCGTATTTACGACAGTCGCGCTTTACGGCACTTTTACGACAGTCGCGATTTACGGCCGTATTTACGACAGTCGCGATTTACGGCCGTATTTACGACAGTCGCGCTTTACGGCCGTATTTACGACAGTCGCGCTTTACGGCCGTATTTACGGCAGTCGCGCTTTACGGCCGTATTTACGACAGTCGCGGTTTACGGCCGTATTTACGGCAGTCGCGCTTTACGGCCGTATTTACGGCAGTCGCGCTTTACGGCCGTATTTACGACAGTCGCGCTTCACGGCCGTATTTACGACAGTCGCGCTTTACGGCACCTTTTAGGACAGTCGCGCTTTACGGCCGTATTTACGACAGTCGCGCTTTACGGCCGTATTTACGACAGTCGCGCTTTACGGCCGTATTTACGACAGTCGCGCTTTACGGCACTTTTACGACAGTCGCGCTTTACGGCCGTATTTACGACAGTCGCGCTTTACGGCACCTTTTACGACAGTCGCGATTTACGGCCGTATTTACGACAGTCGCGCTTTACGGCCGTATTTACGACAGTCGCGATTTACGGCCGTATTTACGACAGTCGCCCTTCACGGCCGTATTTACGACAGTCGCGCTTTACGGCCGTATTTACGGCAGTCGCGCTTTACGGCCGTATTTACGACAGTCGCGCTTTACGGCCGTATTTACGGCAGTCGCGCTTTACGACCGTATTTACGACAGTCGCGCTTTACGGCCGTATTTACGACAGCCGCGCTTTACGGCCGTATTTACGACAGTCGAGCTTTACGGCCGTATTTACGACAGTCGCGCTTTACGGCCGTATTTACGACAGTCGCGCTTTACGGCCGTATTTACGACAGTCGCGCTTTACGGCCGTATTTACGGCAGTCGCGCTTTACGGCCGTATTTACGACAGTCGCGCTTTACGGCCGTATTTACGGCAGTCGCGCTTTACGGCCGTATTTACGACAGTCGCGCTTTACGGCCGTATTTACGACAGTCGCCCTTTACGGCCGTATTTACGGCAGTCGCGCTTTACGGCCGTATTTACGACAGTCGCGCTTTACGGCCGTATTTACGACAGTCGCGCTTTACGGCCGTATTTACGGCAGTCGCGCTTTACGGCACCTTTTACGACAGTCGCGCTTTACGGCCGTATTTACGACAGTCGCGCTTTACGGCCGTATTTATGGCAGTCGCGCTTTACGGCCGTATTTACGACAGTCGCGCTTTACGGCCGTATTTACGACAGTCGCGCTTTACGGCACCTTTTACGACAGTCGCGATTTACGGCCGTATTTACGACAGTCGCGCTTTACGGCCGTATTTACGGCAGTCGCGCTTTACGGCCGTATTTACGACAGTCGCGCTTTACGGCCGTATTTACGGCAGTCGCGCTTTACGGCACCTTTTAAGACAGTCGCGCTTTACGGCACCTTTTACGACAGTCGCGATTTACGGCCGTATTTACGACAGTCGCGCTTTACGGCACCTTTTACGACAGTCGCGCTTTACGGCCGTATTTACGACAGTCGCGCTTCACGGCCGTATTTACGACAGTCGCGCTTTACGGCCGTATTTACGACAGTCACGCTTTACGGCCGTATTTACGGCAGTCGCGATTTACGGCCGTATTTACGACAGTCGGGCTTTACGGCCGTATTTACGACAGTCGCGCTTTACGGCCGTATTTACGACAGTCGCGCTTTACGGCACCTTTTACGACAGTCGCGCTTTACGGCCGTATTTACGGCAGTCGCGCTTTACGGCCGTATTTACGACAGTCGCGCTTTACGGCCGTATTTACGACAGTCGCGCTTTACGGCACCTTTTACGACAGTCGCGCTTTACGGCCGTATTTACGACAGTCGCGCTTTACGGCCGTATTTACGACAGTCGCGCTTTACGGCACTTTTACGACAGTCGCGATTTACGGCCGTATTTACGACAGTCGCGCTTTACGGCCGTATTTACGGCAGTCGCGCTTTACGGCCGTATTTACGACAGTCGCGCTTTACGGCCGTATTTACGACAGTCGCGGTTTACGGCCGTATTTACGGCAGTCGCGCTTTACGGCCGTATTTACGGCAGTCGCGCTTTACGGCCGTATTTACGACAGTCGCGCTTTACGGCCGTATTTACGACAGTTGCGCTTTACGGCACCTTTTACGACAGTCGCGCTTTACGGCCGTATTTACGACAGTCGCGCTTTACGGCCGTATTTACGACAGTCGCGCTTTACGGCCGTATTTACGACAGTCGCGCTTTACGGCCGTATTTACGACAGTCGCGCTTTACGGCACCTTTTACGACAGTCGCGATTTACGGCCGTATTTACGACAGTCGCGCTTTACGGCACCTTTTACGACAGTCGCGATTTACGGCCGTATTTACGACAGTCGCCCTTCACGGCCGTATTTACGACAGTCGTGCTTTGCGGCCGTATTTACGGCAGTCGCGCTTTACGGCCGTATTTACGACAGTCGCGCTTTACGGCCGTATTTACGGCAGTCGCGCTTTACGACCGTATTTACGACAGTCGCGCTTTACGGCCGTTTTTACGACAGCCGCGCTTTACGGCCGTATTTACGACAGTCGAGCTTTACGGCCGTATTTACGACAGTCGCGCTTTACGGCCGTATTTACGACAGTCGCGCTTTACGGCCGTATTTACGGCAGTCGCGCTTTACGGCCGTATTTACGGCAGTCGCGCTTTACGGCCGTATTTACGACAGTCGCGCTTTACGGCCGTATTTACGGCAGTCGCGCTTTACGGCCGTATTTACGACAGTCGCGCTTTACGGCCGTATTTACGACAGTCGCCCTTTACGGCCGTATTTACGGCAGTCGCGCTTTACGGCCGCATTTACGACAGTCGCGCTTTACGGCCGTATTTACGGCAGTCGCGCTTTACGGCCGTATTTACGACAGTCGCGGTTTACGGACGTATTTACGACAGTCGCGCTTTACGGCCGTATTTACGGCAGTCGCGCTTTACGGCCGTATTTACGACAGTCGCGCTTTACGGCCGTATTTACGACAGTCGCGCTTTACGGAACCTTTTACGACAGTCGCGCTTTACGGCCGTATTTACGACAGTCGCGCTTTACGGCACCTTTTACGACAGTCGCGATTTACGGCCGTATTTACGACAGTCGCGATTTACGGCCCTATTTACGACAGTCGCTCTTCACGGCCGTATTTACGACAGTCGCGCTTTACGGCACCTTTTACGACAGTCGCGCTTTACGGCCGTATTTACGGCAGTCGCGCTTTACGGCCGTATTTACGACAGTCGCGCTTTACGGCCGTATTTACGACAGCCGCGCTTTACGGCCGTATTTACGACAGTCGCGATTTATGGCCGTATTTACGACAGTCGCCCTTCACGGCCGTATTTACGACAGTCGCGCTTTACGGCCGTATTTACGGCAGTCGCGCTTTACGGCCGTATTTACGACAGTCGCGCTTTACGGCCGTATTTACGACAGTCGCGCTTTACGGCCGTATTTACGACAGTCGCGCTTTACGGCCGTATTTACGACAGTCGCGATTCACGGCCGTATTTACGACAGTCGCGCTTTACGGCCGTATTTACGGCAGTCGCGCTTTACGGCCGTATTTACGACAGTCGCGCTTTACGGCCGTATTTACGGCAGTCGCGCTTTACGGCCGTATTTACGACAGTCGCGCTTTACGGCCGTATTTACCACAGTCGCGCTTTACGGCACCTTTTACGACAGTCGCGCTTTACGGCACCTTTTACGACAGTCGCGATTTACGGCCGTATTTACGACAGTCGCGCTTTACGGCACCTTTTACGACAGTCGCGCTTTACGGCCGTATTTACGGCAGTCGCGCTTCACGGCCGTATTTACGACAGTCGCGCTTTACGGCCGTATTTACGACAGTCGCTCTTTACGGCCGTATTTACGGCAGTCGCGCTTTACGGCCGTATTTACGACAGTCGCGCTTTACGGCCGTATTTACGACAGTCGCGCTTTACGGCCGTATTTACGGCAGTCGCGCTTTACGGCCGTATTTACGACAGTCGCGCTTTACGGCCGTATTTACGGCAGTCGCGCTTTACGGCCGTATTTACGACAGTCACGCTTTACGGCACCTTTTACGACAGTCGCGCTTTACGGCCGTATTTACGACAGTCGCGCTTTACGGCACCTTTTACGACAGTCGCGCTTTACGGCCGTATTTACGACAGTCGCGCTTCACGGCCGTATTTACGACAGTCGCGCTTCACGGCCGTATTTACGGCAGTCGCGCTTTACGGCCGTATTTACGACAGTCGCGCTTTAGGGCACCTTTTACGACAGTCGCGATTTACGGCCGTATTTACGACAGTCGCGCTTTACGGCACCTTTTACGACAGTCGCGCTTTACGGCCGTATTTACGACAGTCGCGCTTCACGGCCGTATTTACGACAGTCGCGCTTTACGGCCGTATTTACGGCAGTCGCGCTTTACGGCCGTATTTACGAGAGTCGCGCTTTACGGCCGTATTTACGGCAGTCGCGCTTTACGGCCGTATTTACGACAGCCGCGCTTTACGGCACCTTTTACGACAGTCGCGCTTTACGGCCGTATTTACGACAGTCGCGCTTTACGGCACCTTTTACGACAGTCGCGCTTTACGGCCGTATTTACGGCAGTCGCGCTTTACGGCCGTATTTACGACAGCCGCGCTTCACGGCCGTATTTACGACAGTCGCGCTTTACGGCCGTATTTACGGCAGTCGCGCTTTACGGCCGTATTTACGACAGTCGCGCTTTACGGCCGTATTTACGGCAGTCGCGCTTTACGGCCGTATTTACGACAGCCGCGCTTTACGGCACCTTTTACGACAGTCGCGATTTACGGCCGTATTTACGACAGTCGCGCTTTACGGCACCTTTTACGACTGTCGCGCTTTACGGCCGTATTTACGGCAGTCGCGCTTTACGGCCGTATTTACGACAGCCGCTCTTTACGGCACCTTTTACGACAGTCGTGCTTTACGGCCGTATTTACGGCAGTCGCGCTTTACGGCCGTATTTACGACAGTCGCGCTTTACGGCCGTATTTACGACAGTCGCGCTTTACGGCCGTATTTACGACAGCCGCGCTTTACGGCACCTTTTACGACAGTCGCGATTTACGGCCGTATTTACGACAGTCGCGCTTTACGGCACCTTTTACGACAGTCGCGATTTACGGCCGTATTTACGACAGTCGCGCTTTACGGCCGTATTTACGACAGTCGCGATTTACGGCCGTATTTACGACAGTCGCGCTTTACGGCCGTATTTACGACAGTCGCGCTTTACGGCCGTATTTACGGCAGTCGCGCTTTACGGCCGTATTTACGACAGTCGCGCTTTACGGCCGTATTTACGACAGTCGCGCTTTACGGCCGTATTTACGACAGTCGCGATTTACGGCCGTATTTACGACAGTTGCGCTTTACGGCCGTATTTACGGCAGTCGCGCTTTACGGCCGTATTTACGACAGCCGCGCTTTACGGCCGTATTTACGACAGCCGCGCTTTACGGCCGTATTTACGACAGTCGCGCTTTACGGCCGTATTTACGACAGTCGCGCTTTACGGCCGTATTTACGACAGTCGCGCTTTACGGCCGTATTTACGACAGTCGCGCTTTACGTCACCTTTTACGACAGTCGCGCTTTACGGCCGTATTTACGACCGTCGCGATTTACGGCACCTTTTACGACAGTCGCGATTTACGGCCGTATTTACGACAGTCGCGCTTTACGGCACCTTTTACGACAGTCGCGATTTACGGCCGTATTTACGACAGTCGCGCTTTACGGCCGTATTTACGACAGTCGCGATTTACGGCCGTATTTAAGACAGTCGCGCTTCACGGCCGTATTTACGACAGTCGCGCTTTACGGCCGTATTTACGGCAGTCGCGCTTTACGGCCGTATTTACGACAGTCGCGCTTTACGGCCGTATTTACGACAGTCGCGCTTTACGGCCGTATTTACGACAGTCGCGCTTTACGGCACCTTTTACGACAGTCGCGATTTACGGCCGTATTTACGACAGTCGCGATTTACGGCCGTATTTACGACAGTCGGGCTTTACGGCACCTTTTACGACAGTCGCGATTTACGGCCGTATTTACGACAGTCGCGCTTTACGGCCGTATTTACGACAGTCGCGATTTACGGCCGTATTTACGACAGTCGCGCTTCACGGCCGTATTTACGACAGTCGCGCTTTACGGCCGTATTTACGGCAGTCGCGCTTTACGGCCGTATTTACGACAGTCGCGCTTTACGGCACCTTTTACGACAGTCGCGCTTTACGGCCGTATTTACGACAGTTGCGCTTTACGGCCGTATTTACGACAGTCGCGCTTTACGGCCGTATTTACGACAGCCGCGATTTACGGCCGTATTTACGGCAGTCGCACTTTACGGCCGTATTTACGGCAGTCGCGCTTTACGGCCGTATTTACGACAGTCGCGCTTTACGGCACCTTTTACGACAGTCGCGATTTACGGCCGTATTTACGACAGTCGCGCTTTACGGCCGTATTTACGACAGCCGCGCTCTACGGCCGTATTTACGACAGCCGCGCTTTACGGCCGTATTTACGACAGTCGCGCTTTACGGCCGTATTTACGGCAGTCGCGCTTTACGGCCGTATTTACGACAGTCGCGCTTTAAGCCGTCTTTACGGCAGTCGCGCTTTACGGCCGTATTTACGGCAGTCGCGCTTTACGGCCGTATTTACGACAGTCGCGCTTTACGGCCGTATCTACGACAGCCGCGCTTTACGGCATCTTTTACGGCAGTCGCGCTTTACGGCCGTATTTACGGCAGTCGCGCTTTACGGCCGTATTTACGACAGCCGCTCTTTACGGCACCTTTTACGACAGTCGCGCTTTACGGCCGTATTTACGACAGTCGCGCTTTACGGCCGTATTTACGGCAGTCGCGCTTTACGGCCGTATTTACGACAGTCGCGCTTTACGGCCGTATTTACGGCAGTCGCGCTCTACGGCCGTATTTACGACAGTCGCGCTTTACGGCCGTATTTACGACAGTCGCGCTTTACGGCCGTATTTACGGCAGTCGCGCTTTACGGCCGTATTTACGGCAGTCGCGCTTTACGGCCGTATTTACGACAGTCGCGCTTTACGGCACCTTTTACGACAGTCGCGCTTTACGGCCGTATTTACGACAGTCGCGCTTTACGGCACCTTTTACGACAGTCGCGATTTACGACCGTATTTACGACAGTCGCGCTTTACGGCCGTATTTACGACAGTCGCGCTTTTCGGCCGTATTTACGACAGTCGCGATTTACGGCCGTATTTACGGCAGTCGCGCTTTACGGCCGTATTTACGGCAGTCGCGCTTTACGGCCGTATTTACGACAGCCGCTCTTTACGGCACCTTTTACGACAGTCGTGCTTTACGGCCGTATTTACGGCAGTCGCGCTTTACGGCCGTATTTACGACAGTCGCGCTTTACGGCCGTATTTACGACAGTCGCGCTTTACGGCCGTATTTACGACAGCCGCGCTTTACGGCACCTTTTACGACAGTCGCGATTTACGGCCGTATTTACGACAGTCGCGCTTTACGGCACCTTTTACGACAGTCGCGATTTACGGCCGTATTTACGACAGTCGCGCTTTACGGCCGTATTTACGACAGTCGCGATTTACGGCCGTATTTACGACAGTCGCGCTTTACGGCCGTATTTACGACAGTCGCGCTTTACGGCCGTATTTACGGCAGTCGCGCTTTACGGCCGTATTTACGACAGTCGCGCTTTACGGCCGTATTTACGACAGTCGCGCTTTACGGCCGTATTTACGACAGTCGCGATTTACGGCCGTATTTACGACAGTTGCGCTTTACGGCCGTATTTACGGCAGTCGCGCTTTACGGCCGTATTTACGACAGCCGCGCTTTACGGCCGTATTTACGACAGCCGCGCTTTACGGCCGTATTTACGACAGTCGCGCTTTACGGCCGTATTTACGACAGTCGCGCTTTACGGCCGTATTTACGACAGTCGCGCTTTACGTCACCTTTTACGACAGTCGCGCTTTACGGCCGTATTTACGACCGTCGCGATTTACGGCACCTTTTACGACAGTCGCGATTTACGGCCGTATTTACGACAGTCGCGCTTTACGGCACCTTTTACGACAGTCGCGATTTACGGCCGTATTTACGACAGTCGCGCTTTACGGCCGTATTTACGACAGTCGCGATTTACGGCCGTATTTAAGACAGTCGCGCTTCACGGCCGTATTTACGACAGTCGCGCTTTACGGCCGTATTTACGGCAGTCGCGCTTTACGGCCGTATTTACGACAGTCGCGCTTTACGGCCGTATTTACGACAGTCGCGCTTTACGGCCGTATTTACGACAGTCGCGCTTTACGGCACCTTTTACGACAGTCGCGATTTACGGCCGTATTTACGACAGTCGCGATTTACGGCCGTATTTACGACAGTCGGGCTTTACGGCACCTTTTACGATAGTCGCGATTTACGGCCGTATTTACGACAGTCGCGCTTTACGGCCGTATTTACGACAGTCGCGATTTACGGCCGTATTTACGACAGTCGCGCTTCACGGCCGTATTTACGACAGTCGCGCTTTACGGCCGTATTTACGGCAGTCGCGCTTTACGGCCGTATTTACGACAGTCGCGCTTTACGGCACCTTTTACGACAGTCGCGCTTTACGGCCGTATTTACGACAGTTGCGCTTTACGGCCGTATTTACGACAGTCGCGCTTTACGGCCGTATTTACGACAGCCGCGATTTACGGCCGTATTTACGGCAGTCGCACTTTACGGCCGTATTTACGGCAGTCGCGCTTTACGGCCGTATTTACGACAGTCGCGCTTTACGGCCGTATTTACGACAGCCGCGCTTTACGGCCGTATTTACGACAGTCGCGCTTTACGGCACCTTTTACGACAGTCGCGATTTACGGCCGTATTTACGACAGTCGCGCTTTACGGCCGTATTTACGACAGCCGCGCTCTACGGCCGTATTTACGACAGCCGCGCTTTACGGCCGTATTTACGACAGTCGCGCTTTACGGCCGTATTTACGGCAGTCGCGCTTTACGGCCGTATTTACGACAGTCGCGCTTTAAGCCGTCTTTACGGCAGTCGCGCTTTACGGCCGTATTTACGGCAGTCGCGCTTTACGGCCGTATTTACGACAGTCGCGCTTTACGGCCGTATCTACGACAGCCGCGCTTTACGGCATCTTTTACGGCAGTCGCGCTTTACGGCCGTATTTACGGCAGTCGCGCTTTACGGCCGTATTTACGACAGTCGCGCTTTACGGCCGTATTTACGACAGCCGCTCTTTACGGCACCTTTTACGACAGTCGCGCTTTACGGCCGTATTTACGACAGTCGCGCTTTACGGCCGTATTTACGGCAGTCGCGCTTTACGGCCGTATTTACGACAGTCGCGCTTTACGGCCGTATTTACGGCAGTCGCGCTCTACGGCCGTATTTACGACAGTCGCGCTTTACGGCCGTATTTACGACAGTCGCGCTTTACGGCCGTATTTACGGCAGTCGCGCTTTACGGCCGTATTTACGGCAGTCGCGCTTTACGGCCGTATTTACGACAGTCGCGCTTTACGGCACCTTTTACGACAGTCGCGCTTTACGGCCGTATTTACGACAGTCGCGCTTTACGGCACCTTTTACGACAGTCGCGCTTTACGGCCGTATTTACGACAGTCGCGCTTTTCGGCCGTATTTACGACACTCGCGATTTACGGCCGTATTTACGACAGTCGCGCTTTACGGCCGTATTTACGGCAGTCGCGCTTTACGGCACCTTTTACGACAGTCGCGCTTTACGGCCGTATTTACGACAGTCGCGCTTTACGGCCGTATTTACGGCAGTCGCGCTTTACGGCCGTATTTACGACAGTCGCGCTTTACGGCCGTATTTACGGCAGTCGCGCTTTACGGCACCTTTTACGACAGTCGCGCTTTACGGCCGTATTTACGACAGTCGCGCTTTACGGCACCTTTTACGACAGTCGCGCTTTACGGCCGTATTTACGACAGTCGCGCTTTACGGCCGTATTTACGGCAGTCGCGCTTTACGGCCGTATTTACGACAGTCGCGCTTTACGGCCGTATTTACGACAGTCGCGATTTACGGCCGTATTTACGACAGTCGCGCTTTACGGCACCTTTTACGACAGTCGCGCTTTACGGCCGTATTTACGACAGTCGCGCTTTACGGCCGTATTTACGACAGTCGCGCTTTACGGCCGTATTTACGGCAGTCGCGCTTTACGGCACCTTTTACGACAGTCGCGATTTACGGCCGTATTTACGACAGTCGCGCTTTACGGCCGTATTTACGACAGTCGCGCTTTACGGCCGTTTTTACGGAAGTAGCGCTTTACGGCCGTATTTACGGCAGTCGCGCTTTACGGCCGTATTTACGGCAGTCGCGCTTTACGGCACCTTTTACGACAGTCGCGCTTTACGGCCGTATTTACGACAGTCGCGCTTTACGGCCCTATTTACGACAGTCGCGCTTTACGGCCGTATTTACGGCAGCCGCGCTTTACGGCCGTATTTACGACAGTCGCGCTTTACGGCCGTATTTACGACAGTCGCGCTTTACGGCCGTATTTACGGCAGTCGCGCTTTACGGCCGTATTTACGACAGTCGCGCTTTACGGCCGTATTTACGGCAGTCGCGCTTTACGGCCGTATTTACGACAGTCGCGCTTTACGGCCGTATTTACGGCAGTCGCGCTTCACGGCCGTATTTACGACAGTCGCGCTTTACGGCCGTATTTACGGCAGTCGCGCTTTACGGCCGTATTTACGACAGTCGCGCTTTACGGCTTATTCACGACAGTCGCGCTTTACGGCACCTTTCACGACAGTCGCGTTTTACGGCCGTATTTACGACAGTCGCGCTTTACGGCCGTATTTACGGCAGTCGCGCTTTACGGCCGTATTTACGGCAGTCGCGCTTTACGGCCGTATTTACGACAGTCGCGCTTTACGGCACCTTTTACGACAGTCGCGCTTCACGGCCGTATTTACGACAGTCGCGCTTTACGGCCGTATTTACGACAGTCGCGCTTTACGGCACCTTTTACGGCAGTCGCGCTTTACGGCCGTATTTACGACAGTCGCGCTTTACGGCCGTATTTACGGCAGTCGCGCTTTACGGCCGTATTTACGACAGTCGCGCTTTACGGCCGTATTTACGACAGCCGCGCTTTACGGCCGTATTTACGACAGTCGCGCTTTACGGCCGTATTTACGACAGTCGCGCTTTACGGCCGTATTTACGGCAGTCGCGCTTTACGGCACCTTTTACGACAGTCGCGCTTTACGGCCGTATTTACGGCAGTCGCGCTTTACGGCCGTATTTACGGCAGTCGCGCTTTACGGCCGTATTTACGACAGTCGCGCTTTACGGCCGTATTTACGGCAGTCGCGCTTTACGGCCGTATTTACGACAGTCGCGCTTTACGGCCGTATTTACGGCAGTCGCGCTTTACGGCCGTATTTACGGCAGTCGCGCTTTACGGCCGTATTTACGACAGTCGCGCTTTACGGCCGTATTTACGGCAGTCGCGCTTTACGGCCGTATTTACGACAGTCGCGCTTTACGGCCGTATTTACGACAGTCGCGCTTTACGGCCGTATTTACGGCAGTCGCGATTTACGGCCGTATTTACGACAGTCGCGCTTTACGGCCGTATTTACGACAGCCGCGCTTTACGGCACCTTTTACGACAGTCCCGCTTTACGGCCGTATTTACGACGGTCGCGCTTTACGGCCGTATTTACGGCGGTCGCGCTTTACGGCCGTATTTACGACAGTCGCGCTTTACGGCCGTATTTACGACAGTCGCGCTTTACGGCCGTATTTACGGCAGTCGCGCTTTACGGCCGTATTTACGACAGTCGCGCTTTAAGCCGTCTTTACGGCAGTCGCGCTTTACGGCCGTATTTACGGCAGTCGCGCTTTACGGCCGTATTTACGACAGTCGCGCTTTACGGCCGTATCTACGACAGCCGCGCTTTACGGCATCTTTTACGGCAGTCGCGCTTTACGGCCGTATTTACGGCAGTCGCGCTTTACGGCCGTATTTACGACAGTCGCGCTTTACGGCCGTATTTACGACAGCCGCTCTTTACGGCACCTTTTACGACAGTCGCGCTTTACGGCCGTATTTACGACAGTCGCGCTTTACGGCCGTATTTACGGCAGTCGCGCTTTACGGCCGTATTTACGACAGTCGCGCTTTACGGCCGTATTTACGGCAGTCGCGCTCTACGGCCGTATTTACGACAGTCGCGCTTTACGGCCGTATTTACGACAGTCGCGCTTTACGGCCGTATTTACGGCAGTCGCGCTTTACGGCCGTATTTACGGCAGTCGCGCTTTACGGCCGTATTTACGACAGTCGCGCTTTACGGCACCTTTTACGACAGTCGCGCTTTACGGCCGTATTTACGACAGTCGCGCTTTACGGCACCTTTTACGACAGTCGCGATTTACGACCGTATTTACGACAGTCGCGCTTTACGGCCGTATTTACGACAGTCGCGCTTTTCGGCCGTATTTACGACAGTCGCGATTTACGGCCGTATTTACGACAGTCGCGCTTTACGGCCGTATTTACGGCAGTCGCGCTTTACGGCACCTTTTACGACAGTCGCGCTTTACGGCCGTATTTACGACAGTCGCGCTTTACGGCCGTATTTACGGCAGTCGCGCTTTACGGCCGTATTTACGACAGTCGCGCTTTACGGCCGTATTTACGGCAGTCGCGCTTTACGGCACCTTTTACGACAGTCGCGCTTTACGGCCGTATTTACGACAGTCGCGCTTTACGGCACCTTTTACGACAGTCGCGCTTTACGGCCGTATTTACGACAGTCGCGCTTTACGGCCGTATTTACGGCAGTCGCGCTTTACGGCCGTATTTACGACAGTCGCGCTTTACGGCCGTATTTACGACAGTCGCGATTTACGGCCGTATTTACGACAGTCGCGCTTTACGGCACCTTTTACGACAGTCGCGCTTTACGGCCGTATTTACGACAGTCGCGCTTTACGGCCGTATTTACGACAGTCGCGCTTTACGGCCGTATTTACGGCAGTCGCGCTTTACGGCACCTTTTACGACAGTCGCGATTTACGGCCGTATTTACGACAGTCGCGCTTTACGGCCGTATTTACGACAGTCGCGCTTTACGGCCGTATTTACGGAAGTAGCGCTTTACGGCCGTATTTACGACAATCGCGCTTTACGGCCGTATTTACGGCAGTCGCGCTTTACGGCACCTTTTACGACAGTCGCGCTTTACGGCCGTATTTACGACAGTCGCGCTTTACGGCCCTATTTACGACAGTCGCGCTTTACGGCCGTATTTACGGCAGCCGCGCTTTACGGCCGTATTTACGACAGTCGCGCTTTACGGCCGTATTTACGACAGTCGCGCTTTACGGCCGTATTTACGGCAGTCGCGCTTTACGGCCGTATTTACGACAGTCGCGCTTTACGGCCGTATTTACGGCAGTCGCGCTTTACGGCCGTATTTACGACAGTCGCGCTTTACGGCCGTATTTACGGCAGTCGCGCTTCACGGCCGTATTTACGACAGTCGCGCTTTACGGCCGTATTTACGGCAGTCGCGCTTTACGGCCGTATTTACGACAGTCGCGCTTTACGGCTTATTCACGACAGTCGCGCTTTACGGCACCTTTTACGACAGTCGCGTTTTACGGCCGTATTTACGACAGTCGCGCTTTACGGCCGTATTTACGGCAGTCGCGCTTTACGGCCGTATTTACGGCAGTCGCGCTTTACGGCCGTATTTACGACAGTCGCGCTTTACGGCACCTTTTACGACAGTCGCGCTTCACGGCCGTATTTACGACAGTCGCGCTTTACGGCCGTATTTACGACAGTCGCGCTTTACGGCCGTATTTACGACAGTCGCGCTTTACGGCACCTTTTACGGCAGTCGCGCTTTACGGCCGTATTTACGACAGTCGCGCTTTACGGCCGTATTTACGGCAGTCGCGCTTTACGGCCGTATTTACGACAGTCGCGCTTTACGGCCGTATTTACGACAGCCGCGCTTTACGGCCGTATTTACGACAGTCGCGCTTTACGGCCGTATTTACGACAGTCGCGCTTTACGGCCGTATTTACGGCAGTCGCGCTTTACGGCCGTATTTACGACAGTCGCGCTTTACGGCCGTATTTACGGCAGTCGCGCTTTACGGCCGTATTTACGGCAGTCGCGCTTTACGGCCGTATTTACGACAGTCGCGCTTTACGGCCGTATTTACGGCAGTCGCGCTTTACGGCCGTATTTACGACAGTCGCGCTTTACGGCCGTATTTACGGCAGTCGCGCTTTACGGCCGTATTTACGGCAGTCGCGCTTTACGGCCGTATTTACGACAGTCGCGCTTTACGGCCGTATATACGGCAGTCGCGCTTTACGGCCGTATTTACGACAGTCGCGCTTTACGGCCGTATTTACGACAGTCGCGCTTTACGGCCGTATTTACGACAGTCGCGATTTACGGCCGTATTTACGACAGTCGCGCTTTACGGCCGTATTTACGACAGCCGCGCTTTACGGCACCTTTTACGACAGTCCCGCTTTACGGCCGTATTTACGACGGTCGCGCTTTACGGCCGTATTTACGGCGGTCGCGCTTTACGGCCGTATTTACGACAGTCGCGCTTTACGGCCGTATTTACGGCAGTCGCGCTTTACGGCCGTATTTACGACAGTCGCGCTTTACGGCCGTATTTACGGCAGTCGCGCTTTACGGCCGTATTTACGGCAGTCGCGCTTTACGGCAGTATTTACGACAGTCGCGCTTTACGGCCGTATTTGCGACAGTCGCGCTTTACGGCACCCCTTACGACAGTCGCGCTTTACGGCCGTATTTACGACAGTCGCGCTTTACGGCACCTTTTACGACAGTCGCGATTTACGGCCGTATTTACGACAGTCGCGCTTTACGGCCGTATTTACGGCAGTCGCGCTTTACGGCCGTATTTACGACAGTCGCGATTTACGGCCGTATTTACGACAGCCGCGCTTTACGGCACCTTTTACGACAGTCGCGCTTTACGGCCGTATTTACGACGGTCGCGCTTTACGGCCGTATTTACGGCAGTCGCGCTTTACAGCCGTATTTACGGCAGTCGCGCTTTACGGCCGTATTTACGACAGTCGCGCTTTACGGCCGTATTTACGACAGTCGCGCTTTACGGCCGTATTTACGGCAGTCGCGCTTTACGGCCGTATTTACGTCAGTCGCGCTTTACGGCACCTTTTACGACAGTCGCGATTTACGGCCGTATTTACGACAGTCGCGATTTACGGCCGTATTTACGACAGTCGCGCTTTACGGCACCTTTTACGACAGTCGCGCTTTACGGCCGTATTTACGACAGTCGCGCTTTACGTCACCTTTTACGACAGTCGCGCTTTACGGCCGTATTTACGACAGTCGCGCTTTACGGCCGTATTTACGGCAGTCGCGCTTTACGGCACCTTTTACGACAGTCGCGATTTACGGCCGTATTTACGACAGTCGCGCTTTACGGCCGTATTTACGACAGTCGCGCTTTACGGCCGTATTTACGGAAGTAGCGCTTTACGGCCGTATTTACGACAATCGCGCTTTACGGCCGTATTTACGGCAGTCGCGCTTTACGGCCGTATTTACGGCAGTCGCGCTTTACGGCACCTTTTACGACAGTCGCGCTTTACGGCCGTATTTACGACAGTCGCGCTTTACGGCCGTATTTACGACAGTCGCGCTTTACGGCCGTATTTACGACAGTCGCGCTTTACGGCCGTATTTACGGCAGTCGCGCTTTACGGCCGTATTTACGACAGTCGCGCTTTACGGCCGTATTTACGACAGTCGCGCTTTACGGCCGTATTTACGGCAGTCGCGCTTTACGGCCGTATTTACGACAGTCGCGCTTTACGGCCGTATTTACGGCAGTCGCGCTTTACGGCCGTATTTACGACAGTCGCGCTTTACGGCCGTATTTACGGCAGTCGCGCTTTACGGCCATATTTACGACAGTCGCGCTTTACGGCCGTATTTACGGCAGTCGCGCTTTACGGCCGTATTTACGACAGTCGCGCTTTACGGCCGTATTTACGACAGTCGCGCTTTACGGCACCTTTTACGACAGTCGCGCTTTACGGCCGTATTTACGACAGTCGCGCTTTACGGCCGTATTTACGACAGTCGCGCTTTACGGCACCTTTTACGACAGTCGCGCTTCACGGCCGTATTTACGACAGTCGCGCTTTACGGCCGTATTTACGGCAGTCGCGCTTCACGGCCGTATTTACGACAGTCGCGCTTTACGGCCGTATTTACGACAGTCGCGCTTTACGGCCGTATTTACGACAGTCGCGCTTTACGGCACCTTTTACGGCAGTCGCGCTTTACGGCCGTATTTACGACAGTCGCGCTTTACGGCCGTATTTACGGCAGTCGCGCTTTACGGCCGTATTTACGACAGTCGCGCTTTACGGCCGTATTTACGACAGCCGCGCTTTACGGCCGTATTTACGACAGTCGCGCTTTACGGCCGTATTTACGACAGTCGCGCTTTACGGCCGTATTTACGGCAGTCGCGCTTTACGGCCGTATTTACGACAGTCGCGCTTTACGGCCGTATTTACGGCAGTCGCGCTTTACGGCCGTATTTACGACAGTTACGATTTACGGCCGTATTTACGACAGTCGCGTTTTACGGCCGTATTTACGACAGTCGCGCTTTACGGCCGTATTTACGGCAGTCGCGCTTCACGGCCGTATTTACGACAGTCGCGCTTTACGGCCGTATTTACGGCAGTCGCGCTTTACGGCCGTATTTACGACAGTCGCGCTTTACGGCTTATTCACGACAGTCGCGCTTTACGGCACCTTTTACGACAGTCGCGTTTTACGGCCGTATTTACGACAGTCGCGCTTTACGGCCGTATTTACGGCAGTCGCGCTTTACGGCCGTATTTACGGCAGTCGCGCTTTACGGCCGTATTTACGACAGTCGCGCTTTACGGCACCTTTTACGACAGTCGCGCTTTACGGCCGTATTTACGACAGTCGCGCTTTACGGCCGTATTTACGGCAGTCGCGCTTTACGGCCGTATTTACGACAGTCGCGATTTACGGCCGTATTTACGACAGCCGCGCTTTACGGCACCTTTTACGACAGTCGCGCTTTACGGCCGTATTTACGACGGTCGCGCTTTACGGCCGTATTTACGGCAGTCGCGCTTTACAGCCGTATTTACGGCAGTCGCGCTTTACGGCCGTATTTACGGCAGTCGCGCTTTACGGCCGTATTTACGACAGTCGCGCTTTACGGCCGTATTTACGGCAGTCGCGCTTTACGGCCGTATTTACGACAGTCGCGCTTTACGGCCGTATTTACGACAGTCGCGCTTTACGGCACCTTTTACGACAGTCGCGATTTACGGCCGTATTTACGACAGTCGCGATTTACGGCCGTATTTACGACAGTCGCGCTTTACGGCACCTTTTACGACAGTCGCGATTTACGGCCGTATTTACGACAGTCGCGCTTTACGGCCGTATTTACGACAGTCGCGCTTTACGGCCGTATTTACGGCAGTCGCGCTTTACGGCCGTATTTACGGCAGTCGCGCTTTACGGCCGTATTTACGACAGTCGCGCTTTACGGCCGTATTTACGACAGTCGCGCTTTACGGCACCTTTTACGACAGTCGCGCTTTACGGCCGTATTTACGACAGTCGCGCTTTACGGCCGTATTTACGGCAGTCGCGCTTTACGGCCGTATTTACGACAGTCGCGCTTTACGGCCGTATTTACGACAGTCGCGCTTTACGGCCGTATTTACGACAGTCGCGCTTTACGGACGTATTTACGACAGTCGCGCTTTACGGCACCTTTTACGACAGTCGCGCTTTACGGCACCTTTTACGACAGTCGCGCTTTACGGCCGTATTTACGACAGTCGCGCTTTACGGCACCTTTTACGACAGTCGCGCTTCACGGCCGTATTTACGACAGTCGCGCTTTACGGCCGTATTTACGACAGTCGCGCTTTACGGCCGTATTTACGGCAGTCGCGCTTTACGGCCGTATTTACGGCAGTCGCGCTTTACGGCCGTATTTACGACAGTCGCGCTTTACGGCCGTCTTTACGGCAGTCGCGCTTTACGGCCGTATTTACGACAGTCGCACTTTACGGCCGTATTTACGACAGTCGCGTTTACGGCTTATTCACGACAGTCGCGCTTCACGGCCGTATTTACGACAGTCGCGCTTTACGGCCGTATTTACGGCAGTCGCGCTTTACGGCCGTATTTACGACAGTCGCGCTTTACGGCCGTATTTACGACAGTCGCGCTTTACGGCCGTATTTACGACAGTCGCGCTTTACGGCCGTATTTACGACAGTCGCGCTTTACGGCACCTTTTACGACAGTCGCGCTTTACGGCACCTTTTACGACAGTCGCGATTTACGGCCGTATTTACGACAGTCGCGCTTTACGGCACCTTTTACGACAGTCGCGATTTACGGCCGTATTTACGACAGTCGCGCTTTACGGCCGTATTTACGACAGTCGCGCTTCACGGCCGTATTTACGACAGTCGCGCTTTACGGCCGTATTTACGACAGTCGCGCTTTACGGCCGTATTTACGGCAGTCGCGCTTTACGGCCGTATTTACGACAGTCGCGCTTTACGGCCGTATTTACGACAGTCGCGCTTTACGGCCGTATTTACGACAGTCGCGCTTTACGGCACCTTTTACGGCAGTCGCGCTTTACGGCCGTATTTACGACAGTCGCGCTTTACGGCCGTATTTACGACAGTCGCGCTTTACGGCACCTTTTATGACAGTCGCGCTTTACGGCCGTATTTACGACAGTCGCGCTTTACGGCCGTATTTACGACAGTCGCGCTTTACGGCACCTTTTACGACAGTCGCGCTTTACGGCCGTATTTACGACAGTCGCGCTTTACGGCCGTATTTACGGCAGTCGCGCTTTACGGCCGTATTTACGACAGTCGCGCTTTACGGCCGTATTTACGACAGTCGCGCTTTACGGCCGTATTTACGACAGTCGCGCTTTACGGCACCTTTTACGACAGTCGCGCTTTACGGCCGTATTTACGACAGTCGCGCTTTACGGCCGTATTTACGACAGTCGCGGTTTACGGCCGTATTTACGGCAGTCGCGCTTTACGGCCGTATTTACGACAGTCGCGCTTTACGGCCGTATTTACGGCAGTCGCGCTTTACGGCCGTATTTACGACAGTCGCGCTTTACGGCCGTATTTACGGCAGTCGCGCTTTACGGCCGTATTTACGACAGTCGCGCTTTACGGCCGTCTTTACGGCAGTCGCGCTTTACGGCCGTATTTACGACAGTCGCGCTTTACGGCCGTATTTACGACAGTCGCGCTTTACGGCCGTATTTACGACAGTCGCGCTTTACGGCCGTATTTACGACAGTCGCGCTTTACTGCACCTTTTACGACAGTCGCGCTTTACGGCCGTATTTACGACAGTCGCGCTTTACGGCACCTTTGACGACAGTCGCGCTTTACGGCCGTATTTACGACAGTCGCGCTTTACGGCCGTATTTACGGCAGTCGCGCTTTACGGCCGTATTTACGACAGTCGCGCTTTACGGCCGTATTTACGACAGCCGCGCTTTACGGCACCTTTTACGACAATCTACATCTTAGCCAAAGCTTTTCCACTATGTCTGGCAGGGAGAAACTGTGCCAGCACAGAAAACATCTCCCACCGTGGTCGATAGGATACACGGAATTCTGCCAGGTGTTTTGCAGGGAGAAAAGAAAAGGTGTCCAAAACAGCTTCCAATCCGATGTTCATGTGATTGGAAAAGTCAGGAGAGTGCAAAGGTACTGTTTTCTATCAGTTGGCAAGCTGCGCACACAATCCCAGTCTTATACAGCTTCCTTCTTCACCCTTCCGAAGCTGCCGCTTTCGCCCGCTCCAGGAGACGAAAAAGAGCCTTCTTCGCGCAAAGACGATTGTGCCGCTCACAGTGCTCTCCTTAGCGCGGCTTCTCCGAAAGACGCCCGGGAGCAGCACTTAGCTCCGGACAGCATGGTACCATCGTCTTTAGCTTCTTTTGGGGTCCACATCGTAGCATAATACTTTTCCACTATGTCTGGCAGGGAGAAACTCTGCCAGCACAGAAAACAACTCCCACTGTGGTCGAGGGGATGCACGGAGGTCTGCCAGGTGTTTTGCAGGGAGAAAAGTAAAGGTGTCCAAAACAGCTTCCAATCGAATGTTCATGTGATTGGAAACAACAGGAGAGTGCAAAAGTACTGTTTTCTATCATTTGGCAAGCTGCGCACACAATCCAGGTCTTATACAGCTTCCTTCTTCACCTTTCCGAAGCTGCCGCTTTCGCCCGCTCCAGGAGACGAAAAAGAGCCTTCTTCGCGCAAAGACGATTGTGCCGCTCACAGTGCTCTCCTTAGCGCGGCTTCTGCCGAAAGACGCCCGGGAGCGGCGCTTAGCTCCAGAGAGCACTGTACCTTCGTCTTTAGCGTCTCTTCTCGTCTACATCTTAGCCAAAGCTTTTCCACTATGTCTGGCAGGGAGAAACTGTGCCAGCACAGAAAACAACTCCCACCGTGGTCGAGAGGATACACGGAGGTCTGCCAGGTGTTTTGCAGGGAGAAAAGAAAAGGTGTCCAAAACAGCTTCCAATCGAATGTTCATGTGATTGGAAACAACAGGAGAGTGCAAAAGTACTGTTTTCTATCAGTTGGCAAGCTGCGCACACAATCCCAGTGTTGTACAGCTTCCTTCTTCACCTTTCCGAAGCTGCCGCTTTCGCCCGCTCCAGGAGACGAAAAAGAGCCTTCTTCGCGCAAAGACGATTGTGCCGCTCACAGTGCTCTCCTTAGCGCGCCTTCTCCGAAAGACGCCCGGGAGCAGCACTTAGCTCCGGACAGCATGGTACCATCGTCTTTAGCTTCTTTTGGGGTCCACATCGTAGCATAATACTTTTCCACTATGTCTGGCAGGGAGAAACTCTGCCAGCACAGAAAACAACTCCCACCGTGGTCGAGGGGATGCACGGAGGTCTGCCAGGTGTTTTGCAGGGAGAAAAGAAAACGTGTCCAAAACAGCTTTAAATGGAATGTTCATGAGATTGGAAACAACAGGAGAGTGCAAAAGTACTGTTTTCTATCATTTGGCAAGCTGCGCACACAATCCCAGTGTTGTACAGCTTCCTTCTTCACCTTTCCGAAGCTGCCGCTTTCGCCCGCTCCAGGAGATGAAAAAGAGCCTTCGCGCAAAGACGATTGTGCCGCTCACAGTGCTCTCCTTAGCGCGGCTTCTCCGAAAGACGCCCGGGAGCAGCACTTTGCTCCGGACAGCATGGTACCATCGTCTTTAGCGTCTTTTGTGGTCTACATGGAAGTAGAAAGCTTTTCCACTATGTCTGGCAGGGAGAAACTGTGCCAGCACAGAAAACAACTCCCACCGTGGTCGAGAGGATACACGGAGGTCTGCCAGGTGTTTTGCAGGGAGAAAAGAAAAGGTGTCCAAAACAGCTTCCAATCCAATGTTCATGTGATCGGAAAAGTCAGGAGAGTGCAAAAGTACTGTTTTCTATCATTTGGCAAGCTGCGCACACAATCCCAGTCTTGTACAGCTTCCTTCTTCAACTTTCCGAAGCTGCCTCTTTCGCCCGCTCCAGGAGACGAAAAAGAGCCTTCTTCGCGCAAAGACGATTGTGCCGCTCACAGTGCTCTCCTTAGCGCGGCTTCTCCGAAAGACGCCCGGGAGCAGCACTTAGCTCCGGACAGCATGGTACCATCGTCTTTAGCTTCTTTTGGGGTCCACATCGTAGCATAATACTTTTCCACTATGTCTGGCAGGGAGAAACTCTGCCAGCACAGAAAACAACTCCCACTGTGGTCGAGGGGATGCACGGAGGTCTGCCAGGTGTTTTGCAGGGAGAAAAGTAAAGGTGTCCAAAACAGCTTCCAATCGAATGTTCATGTGATTGGAAACAACAGGAGAGTGCAAAAGTACTGTTTTCTATCATTTGGCAAGCTGCGCACACAATCCAGGTCTTATACAGCTTCCTTCTTCACCTTTCCGAAGCTGCCGCTTTCGCCCGCTCCAGGAGACGAAAAAGAGCCTTCTTCGCGCAAAGACGATTGTGCCGCTCACAGTGCTCTCCTTAGCGCGGCTTCTGCCGAAAGACGCCCGGGAGCGGCGCTTAGCTCCAGAGAGCACTGTACCTTCGTCTTTAGCGTCTCTTCTCGTCTACATCTTAGCCAAAGCTTTTCCACTATGTCTGGCAGGGAGAAACTGTGCCAGCACAGAAAACAACTCCCACCGTGGTCGAGAGGATACACGGAGGTCTGCCAGGTGTTTTGCAGGGAGAAAAGAAAAGGTGTCCAAAACAGCTTCCAATCGAATGTTCATGTGATTGGAAACAACAGGAGAGTGCAAAAGTACTGTTTTCTATCAGTTGGCAAGCTGCGCACACAATCCCAGTCTTGTACAGCTTCCCTCTTCACCTTTCCGAAACTGCCGCTTTCGTCCGCTCCAGGAGACGAAAAAGAGCCTTCTTCGCGCAAAGACAATTGTGCCGCTCACAGTGCTCTCCTTAACGCGGCTTCTGCCGAAAGAGGCCCGGGAGCGGCGCTTTGCTCCAGAGAGCACGGTACCTTCGTCTTTAGCGTCTCTTCTCGTCTACATCTTAGCCAAAGCTTTTCCACTATGTCTGGCAGGGAGAAACTGTGCCAGCACAGAAAACAACTCCCACCGTGGTCGAGAGGATACACGGAGGTCTGCCAGGTGTTTTGCAGGGAGAAAAGAAAAGGTGTCCAAAACAGCTTCCAATCGAATGTTCATGTGATTGGAAACAACAGGAGAGTGCAAAAGTACTGTTTTCTATCAGTTGGCAAGCTGCGCACACAATCCCAGTGTTGTACAGCTTCCTTCTTCACCTTTCCGAAGCTGCCGCTTTCGCCCGCTCCAGGAGACGAAAAAGAGCCTTCTTCGCGCAAAGACGATTGTGCCGCTCACAGTGCTCTCCTTAGCGCGCCTTCTCCGAAAGACGCCCGGGAGCAGCACTTAGCTCCGGACAGCATGGTACCATCGTCTTTAGCTTCTTTTGGGGTCCACATCGTAGCATAATACTTTTCCACTATGTCTGGCAGGGAGAAACTCTGCCAGCACAGAAAACAACTCCCACCGTGGTCGAGGGGATGCACGGAGGTCTGCCAGGTGTTTTGCAGGGAGAAAAGAAAACGTGTCCAAAACAGCTTTAAATGGAATGTTCATGAGATTGGAAACAACAGGAGAGTGCAAAAGTACTGTTTTCTATCATTTGGCAAGCTGCGCACACAATCCCAGTGTTGTACAGCTTCCTTCTTCACCTTTCCGAAGCTGCCGCTTTCGCCCGCTCCAGGAGATGAAAAAGAGCTTTGGCGCAAAGACGATTGTGCCGCTCACAGTGCTCTCCTTAGCGCGGCTTCTCCGAAAGACGCCCGGGAGCAGCACTTTGCTCCGGACAGCATGGTACCATCGTCTTTAGCGTCTTTTGTGGTCTACATGGAAGTAGAAAGCTTTTCCACTATGTCTGGCAGGGAGAAACTGTGCCAGCACAGAAAACAACTCCCACCGTGGTCGAAGGGATACACGGAGGTCTGCCAGGTGTTTTGCAGGGAGAAAAGAAAAGGTGTCCAAAACAGCTTCCAATCCAATGTTCATGTGATCGGAAAAGTCAGGAGAGTGCAAAAGTACTGTTTTCTATCATTTGGCAAGCTGCGCACACAATCCCAGTCTTGTACAGCTTCCTTCTTCAACTTTCCGAAGCTGCCTCTTTCGCCCGCTCCAGGAGACGAAAAAGAGCCTTCTTCGCGCAAAGACGATTGTGCCGCTCACAGTGCTCTCCTTAGCGCGGCTTCTCCGAAAGACGCCCGGGAGCAGCACTTAGCTCCGGACAGCATGGTACCATCGTCTTTAGCTTCTTTTGGGGTCCACATCGTAGCATAATACTTTTCCACTATGTCTGGCAGGGAGAAACTCTGCCAGCACAGAAAACAACTCCCACTGTGGTCGAGGGGATGCACGGAGGTCTGCCAGGTGTTTTGCAGGGAGAAAAGAAAAGGTGTCCAAAACAGCTTCCAATGGAATGTTCATGTGATTGGAAACAACAGGAGAGTGCAAAAGTACTGTTTTCTATCATTTGGCAAGCTGCGCACACAATCCCAGTCTTATACAGCTTCCTTTTTCACCTTTCCGAAGCTGCCGCTTTCGCCCGCTCCAGGAGACGAAAAAGAGCCTTCTTCGCGCAAAGACGATTGTGCCGCTCACAGTGCTCTCCTTAGCGCGGCTTCTCCGAAAGACGCCCGGGAGCAGCACTTAGCTCCGGACAGCATGGTACCATCGTCTTTAGCTTCTTTTGGGGTCCACATCGTAGCATAATACTTTTCCACTATGTCTGGCAGGGAGAAACTCTGCCAGCACAGAAAACAACTCCCACTGTGGTCGAGGGGATGCACGGAGGTCTGCCAGGTGTTTTGCAGGGAGAAAAGAAAAGGTGTCCAAAACAGCTTCCAATGGAATGTTCATGTGATTGGAAACAACAGGAGAGTGCAAAAGTACTGTTTTCTATCATTTGGCAAGCTGCGCACACAATCCCAGTGTTGTACAGCTTCCTTCTTCAACGTTCCGAAGCTGCCGCTTTCGCCCGCTCCAGGAGACGAAAAAGAGACTTCTTCGCGCAAAGACGATTGTGCCGCTCACAGTGCTCTCCTTAGCACGGCTTCTCCGAAAGACGCCCGGGAGCAGCACTTTGCTCCGGACAGCATGGTACCATCGTCTTTAGCGTCTTTTGTGGTCTACATGGAAGTAGAAAGCTTTTCCATTATGTCTGGCAGGGAGAAACTGTGCCAGCACAGAAAACTACTCCCACCGTGGTCGAGAGGATACACGGAGGTCTGCCAGGTGTTTTGCAGGGAGAAAAGAAAAGGTGTCCAAAACAGCTTCCAATCGAATGTTCATGTGATTGGAAAAAACAGGAGAGTGCAAAAGTACTGTTTTCTATCATTTGGCAAGCTGCGCACACAATCCCAGTCTTGTACAGCTTCCTTCTTCACCTTTCCGAAGATGCCGCTTTCGCCCGCTCCAGGAGACGAAAAAGAGCCTTCTTCGCGCAAAGACGATTGTGCCGCTCACAGTGCTCTCCTTAGCACGGCTTCTCCGAAAGACGCCCGGGAGCAGCACTTAGCTCCGGACAGCATGGTACCATCGTCTTTAGCTTCTTTTGGGGTCCACATCGTAGCATAATACTTTTCCACTATGTCTGGAAGGGAGAAACTCTGCCAGCACAGAAAACAACTCCCACCGTGGTCGAGGGGATGCACGGAGGTCTGCCAGGTGTTTTGCAGGGAGAAAAGAAAAGGTGTCCAAAACAGCTTCCAATGGAATGTTCATGTGATTGGAAACAACAGGAGAGTGCAAAAGTACTGTTTTCTATCATTTGGCAAGCTGCGCACACAATCCCAGTGTTGTACAGCTTGCTTCTTCACCTTCCCGAAGCTGCCGCTCTCGCCGGCTGCCGGAGCCCAAGAAGCGGCTTCTTCGCGCAAAGACGATTGTGCCGCTCACAGCGCTCTCCTTAGCGCGGCTTCTGCCGAAAGACGCCCGGCAGCGGCTCTTACCTCCGGAGAGCATCCTACCTTCCTCTTTAGCTCCTCTTCTCATCTACACCTCGGCAAAAAGCTTTTCCACTATGTCTGGCTAGGAAAAACTGTGCCAGCACAGAAAACATCTCCCATCGTGTTCTAGAAGTTGCACGGATGTCTGCCAAGTGTTTGGCAGGAAGAAAAGAAAAGTTGTCCAAAACAACTTCCAATCGAATGTTCCTGTGATTGGAAAAGTCAGGAGAGTGCAAAGGTACTGTTTTCTGTCAGTTGGCAAGGTGCGCACACAATCCCAGTGTTGTACAGCTTGCTTCTTCACCTTCCCGAAGCTGCCGCTCTCGCCGGCTGCCGGAGCCCAAGAAGCGGCTTCTTCGCGCAAAGACGATTGTGCCGCTCACAGTGCTCTCCTTAGCGCGGCTTCTGCCGAAAGACGCCCGGCAGCGGCTCTTTCCTCCGGAGAGCATCCTACCTTCGTCTTTCGCGTCTTTTGTAGTCTACATCTTAGCAAAACGCTTTCCCACTATGTCTGGCTAGGAAAAACTGTGCCAGCCCAGAAAACATCTCCCATCGTGTTCTAGAAGTTGCACGGATGTCTGCCAAGTGTTTGGCAGGAAGAAAAGAAAAGTTGTCCAAAACAGCTTCCAATCGAATGTTCCTGTGATTGGAAAAGTCAGGAGAGTGCAAAGGTACTGTTTTCTATCAGTTGGCAAGGTGCGCACACAATCCCAGTGTTGTACAGCTTGCTTCTTCACCTTCCCGAAGCTGCCGCTCTCGCCGGCTGCCGGAGCCCAAGAAGCGGCTTCTTCGCGCAAAGACGATTGTGCCGCTCACAGCGCTCTCCTTAGCGCGGCTTCTGCCGAAAGACGCCCGGCAGCGGCTCTTACCTCCGGAGAGCATCCTACCTTCCTCTTTAGCTCCTCTTCTCATCTACACCTCGGCAACAAGCTTTTCCACTATGTCTGGCTAGGAAAAACTGTGCCAGCACAGAAAACATCTCCCATCGTGTTCTAGAAGTTGCACGGATGTCTGCCAAGTGTTTGGCAGGAAGAAAAGAAAAGTTGTCCAAAACAGCTTCCAATCGAATGTTCCTGTGATTGGAAAAGTCAGGAGAGTGCAAAGGTACTGTTTTCTATCAGTTGGCAAGGTGCGCACACAATCCCAGTGTTGTACAGCTTGCTTCTTCACCTTCCCGAAGCTGCCGCTCTCGCCGGCTGCCGGAGCCCAAGAAGCGGCTTCTTCGCGCAAAGACGATTGTGCCGCTCACAGTGCTCTCCTTAGCGCGGCTTCTGCCGAAAGACGCCCGGCAGCGGCTCTTACCTCCGGAGAGCATCCTACCTTCCTCTTTAGCTCCTCTTCTCATCTACACCTCGGCAACAAGCTTTTCCACTATGTCTGGCTAGGAAAAACTGTGCCAGCACAGAAAACATCTCCCATCGTGTTCTAGAAGTTGCACGGATGTCTGCCAAGTGTTTGGCAGGAAGAAAAGAAAAGTTGTCCAAAACAGCTTCCAATCGAATGTTCCTGTGATTGGAAAAGTCAGGAGAGTGCAAAGGTACTGTTTTCTATCAGTTGGCAAGGTGCGCACACAATCCCAGTGTTGTACAGCTTGCTTCTTCACCTTCCCGAAGCTGCCGCTCTCGCCGGCTGCCGGAGCCCAAGAAGCGGCTTCTTCGCGCAAAGACGATTGTGCCTCTCACAGTGCTCTCCTTAGCGCGGCTTCTGCCGAAAGACGCCCGGCAGCGGCTCTTACCTCCGGAGAGCATCCTACCTTCCTCTTTAGCTCCTCTTCTCATCTACACCTCGGCAACAAGCTTTTCCACTATGTCTGGCTAGGAAAAACTGTGCCAGCACAGAAAACATCTCCCATCGTGTTCTAGAAGTTGCACGGATGTCTGCCAAGTGTTTGGCAGGAAGAAAAGAAAAGTTGTCCAAAACAGCTTCCAATCGAATGTTCCTGTGATTGGAAAAGTCAGGAGAGTGCAAAGGTACTGTTTTCTATCAGTTGGCAAGGTGCGCACACAATCCCAGTGTTGTACAGCTTGCTTCTTCACCTTCCCGAAGCTGCCGCTCTCGCCGGCTGCCGGAGCCCAAGAAGCGGCTTCTTCGCGCAAAGACGATTGTGCCGCTCACAGCGCTCTCCTTAGCGCGGCTTCTGCCGAAAGACGCCCGGCAGCGGCTCTTACCTCCGGAGAGCATCCTACCTTCCTCTTTAGCTCCTCTTCTCATCTACACCTCGGCAACAAGCTTTTCCACTATGTCTGGCTAGGAAAAACTGTGCCAGCACAGAAAACATCTCCCATCGTGTTCTAGAAGTTGCACGGATGTCTGCCAAGTGTTTGGCAGGAAGAAAAGAAAAGTTGTCCAAAACAGCTTCCAATCGAATGTTCCTGTGATTGGAAAAGTCAGGAGAGTGCAAAGGTACTGTTTTCTATCAGTTGGCAAGGTGCGCACACAATCCCAGTGTTGTACAGCTTGCTTCTTCACCTTCCCGAAGCTGCCGCTCTCGCCGGCTGCCGGAGCCCAAGAAGCGGCTTCTTCGCGCAAAGACGATTGTGCCGCTCACAGTGCTCTCCTTAGCGCGGCTTCTGCCGAAAGACGCCCGGCAGCGGCTCTTACCTCCGGAGAGCATCCTACCTTCCTCTTTAGCTCCTCTTCTCATCTACACCTCGGCAACAAGCTTTTCCACTATGTCTGGCTAGGAAAAACTGTGCCAGCACAGAAAACATCTCCCATTGTGTTCTAGAAGTTGCACGGATGTCTGCCAAGTGTTTGGCAGGAAGAAAAGAAAAGTTGTCCAAAACAGCTTCCAATCGAATGTTCCTGTGATTGGAAAAGTCAGGAGAGTGCAAAGGTACTGTTTTCTATCAGTTGGCAAGGTGCGCACACAATCCCAGTGTTGTACAGCTTGCTTCTTCACCTTCCCGAAGCTGCCGCTCTCGCCGGCTGCCGGAGCCCAAGAAGCGGCTTCTTCGCGCAAAGACGATTGTGCCGCTCACAGTGCTCTCCTTAGCGCGGCTTCTGCCGAAAGACGCCCGGCAGCGGCTCTTACCTCCGGAGAGCATCCTACCTTCCTCTTTAGCTCCTCTTCTCATCTACACCTCGGCAACAAGCTTTTCCACTATGTCTGGCTAGGAAAAACTGTGCCAGCACAGAAAACATCTCCCATCGTGTTCTAGAAGTTGCACGGATGTCTGCCAAGTGTTTGGCAGGAAGAAAAGTTGTCCAAAACAGCTTCCAATCGAATGTTCCTGTGATTGGAAAAGTCAGGAGAGTGCAAAGGTACTGTTTTCTATCAGTTGGCAAGGTGCGCACACAATCCCAGTGTTGTACAGCTTGCTTCTTCACCTTCCCGAAGCTGCCGCTCTCGCCGGCTGTGGGAGCCCAAGAAGCGGCTTCTTCGCGCAAAGACGATTGTGCCGCTCACAGTGCTCTCCTTAGCGCGGCTTCTGCCGAAAGACGCCCGGCAGCGGCTCTTACCTCCGGAGAGCATCCTACCTTCCTCTTTAGCTCCTCTTCTCATCTACACCTCGGCAACAAGCTTTTCCACTATGTCTGGCTAGGAAAAACTGTGCCAGCACAGAAAACATCTCCCATCGTGTTCTAGAAGTTGCACGGATGTCTGCCAAGTGTTTGGCAGGAAGAAAAGAAAAGTTGTCCAAAACAGCTTCCAATCGAATGTTCCTGTGATTGGAAAAGTCAGGAGAGTGCAAAGGTACTGTTTTCTATCAGTTGGCAAGGTGCGCACACAATCCCAGTGTTGTACAGCTTGCTTCTTCACCTTCCCGAAGCTGCCGCTCTCGCCGGCTGCCGGAGCCCAAGAAGCGGCTTCTTCGCGCAAAGACGATTGTGCCGCTCACAGTGCTCTCCTTAGCGCGGCTTCTGCCGAAAGACGCCCGGCAGCGGCTCTTACCTCCGGAGAGCATCCTACCTTCCTCTTTAGCTCCTCTTCTCATCTACACCTCGGCAACAAGCTTTTCCACTATGTCTGGCTAGGAAAAACTGTGCCAGCACAGAAAACATCTCCCATCGTGTTCTAGAAGTTGCACGGATGTCTGCCAAGTGTTTGGCAGGAAGAAAAGAAAAGTTGTCCAAAACAGCTTCCAATCGAATGTTCCTGTGATTGGAAAAGTCAGGAGAGTGCAAAGGTACTGTTTTCTATCAGTTGGCAAGGTGCGCACACAATCCCAGTGTTGTACAGCTTGCTTCTTCACCTTCCCGAAGCTGCCGCTCTCGCCGGCTGCCGGAGCCCAAGAAGCGGCTTCTTCGCGCAAAGACGATTGTGCCGCTCACAGCGCTCTCCTTAGCGCGGCTTCTGCCGAAAGACGCCCGGCAGCGGCTCTTACCTCCGGAGAGCATCCTACCTTCCTCTTTAGCTCCTCTTCTCATCTACACCTCGGCAACAAGCTTTTCCACTATGTCTGGCTAGGAAAAACTGTGCCAGCACAGAAAACATCTCCCATCGTGTTCTAGAAGTTGCACGGATGTCTGCCAAGTGTTTGGCAGGAAGAAAAGAAAAGTTGTCCAAAACAGCTTCCAATCGAATGTTCCTGTGATTGGAAAAGTCAGGAGAGTGCAAAGGTACTGTTTTCTATCAGTTGGCAAGGTGCGCACACAATCCCAGTGTTGTACAGCTTGCTTCTTCACCTTCCCGAAGCTGCCGCTCTCGCCGGCTGCCGGAGCCCAAGAAGCGGCTTCTTCGCGCAAAGACGATTGTGCCGCTCACAGCGCTCTCCTTAGCGCGGCTTCTGCCGAAAGACGCCCGGCAGCGGCTCTTACCTCCGGAGAGCATCCTACCTTCCTCTTTAGCTCCTCTTCTCATCTACACCTCGGCAACAAGCTTTTCCACTATGTCTGGCTAGGAAAAACTGTGCCAGCACAGAAAACATCTCCCATCGTGTTCTAGAAGTTGCACGGATGTCTGCCAAGTGTTTGGCAGGAAGAAAAGAAAAGTTGTCCAAAACAGCTTCCAATCGAATGTTCCTGTGATTGGAAAAGTCAGGAGAGTGCAAAGGTACTGTTTTCTATCAGTTGGCAAGGTGCGCACACAATCCCAGTGTTGTACAGCTTGCTTCTTCACCTTCCCGAAGCTGCCGCTCTCGCCGGCTGCCGGAGCCCAAGAAGCGGCTTCTTCGCGCAAAGACGATTGTGCCGCTCACAGTGCTCTCCTTAGCGCGGCTTCTGCCGAAAGACGCCCGGCAGCGGCTCTTACCTCCGGAGAGCATCCTACCTTCCTCTTTAGCTCCTCTTCTCATCTACACCTCGGCAACAAGCTTTTCCACTATGTCTGGCTAGGAAAAACTGTGCCAGCACAGAAAACATCTCCCATCGTGTTCTAGAAGTTGCACGGATGTCTGCCAAGTGTTTGGCAGGAAGAAAAGAAAAGTTGTCCAAAACAGCTTCCAATCGAATGTTCCTGTGATTGGAAAAGTCAGGAGAGTGCAAAGGTACTGTTTTCTATCAGTTGGCAAGGTGCGCACACAATCCCAGTGTTGTACAGCTTGCTTCTTCACCTTCCCGAAGCTGCCGCTCTCGCCGGCTGCCGGAGCCCAAGAAGCGGCTTCTTCGCGCAAAGACGATTGTGCCGCTCACAGTGCTCTCCTTAGCGCGGCTTCTGCCGAAAGACGCCCGGCAGCGGCTCTTACCTCCGGAGAGCATCCTACCTTCCTCTTTAGCTCCTCTTCTCATCTACACCTCGGCAACAAGCTTTTCCACTATGTCTGGCTAGGAAAAACTGTGCCAGCACAGAAAACATCTCCCCTCGTGTTCTAGAAGTTGCACGGATGTCTGCCAAGTGTTTGGCAGGAAGAAAAGAAAAGTTGTCCAAAACAGCTTCCAATCGAATGTTCCTGTGATTGGAAAAGTCAGGAGAGTGCAAAGGTACTGTTTTCTATCAGTTGGCAAGGTGCGCACACAATCCCAGTGTTGTACAGCTTGCTTCTTCACCTTCCCGAAGCTGCCGCTCTCGCCGGCTGCCGGAGCCCAAGAAGCGGCTTCTTCGCGCAAAGACGATTGTGCCGCTCACAGCGCTCTCCTTAGCGCGGCTTCTGCCGAAAGACGCCCGGCAGCGGCTCTTACCTCCGGAGAGCATCCTACCTTCCTCTTTAGCTCCTCTTCTCATCTACACCTCGGCAACAAGCTTTTCCACTATGTCTGGCTAGGAAAAACTGTGCCAGCACAGAAAACATCTCCCATCGTGTTCTAGAAGTTGCACGGATGTCTGCCAAGTGTTTGGCAGGAAGAAAAGAAAAGTTGTCCAAAACAGCTTCCAATCGAATGTTCCTGTGATTGGAAAAGTCAGGAGAGTGCAAAGGTACTGTTTTCTATCAGTTGGCAAGGTGCGCACACAATCCCAGTGTTGTACAGCTTGCTTCTTCACCTTCCCGAAGCTGCCGCTCTCGCCGGCTGCCGGAGCCCAAGAAGCGGCTTCTTCGCGCAAAGACGATTGTGCCGCTCACAGCGCTCTCCTTAGCGCGGCTTCTGCCGAAAGACGCCCGGCAGCGGCTCTTACCTCCGGAGAGCATCCTACCTTCCTCTTTAGCTCCTCTTCTCATCTACACCTCGGCAACAAGCTTTTCCACTATGTCTGGCTAGGAAAAACTGTGCCAGCACAGAAAACATCTCCCCTCGTGTTCTAGAAGTTGCACGGATGTCTGCCAAGTGTTTGGCAGGAAGAAAAGAAAAGTTGTCCAAAACAGCTTCCAATCGAATGTTCCTGTGATTGGAAAAGTCAGGAGAGTGCAAAGGTACTGTTTTCTATCAGTTGGCAAGGTGCGCACACAATCCCAGTGTTGTACAGCTTGCTTCTTCACCTTCCCGAAGCTGCCGCTCTCGCCGGCTGCCGGAGCCCAAGAAGCGGCTTCTTCGCGCAAAGACGATTGTGCCGCTCACAGCGCTCTCCTTAGCGCGGCTTCTGCCGAAAGACGCCCGGCAGCGGCTCTTACCTCCGGAGAGCATCCTACCTTCCTCTTTAGCTCCTCTTCTCATCTACACCTCGGCAACAAGCTTTTCCACTATGTCTGGCTAGGAAAAACTGTGCCAGCACAGAAAACATCTCCCATCGTGTTCTAGAAGTTGCACGGATGTCTGCCAAGTGTTTGGCAGGAAGAAAAGAAAAGTTGTCCAAAACAGCTTCCAATCGAATGTTCCTGTGATTGGAAAAGTCAGGAGAGTGCAAAGGTACTGTTTTCTATCAGTTGGCAAGGTGCGCACACAATCCCAGTGTTGTACAGCTTGCTTCTTCACCTTCCCGAAGCTGCCGCTCTCGCCGGCTGCCGGAGCCCAAGAAGCGGCTTCTTCGCGCAAAGACGATTGTGCCGCTCACAGCGCTCTCCTTAGCGCGGCTTCTGCCGAAAGACGCCCGGCAGCGGCTCTTACCTCCGGAGAGCATCCTACCTTCCTCTTTAGCTCCTCTTCTCATCTACACCTCGGCAACAAGCTTTTCCACTATGTCTGGCTAGGAAAAACTGTGCCAGCACAGAAAACATCTCCCATCGTGTTCTAGAAGTTGCACGGATGTCTGCCAAGTGTTTGGCAGGAAGAAAAGAAAAGTTGTCCAAAACAGCTTCCAATCGAATGTTCCTGTGATTGGAAAAGTCAGGAGAGTGCAAAGGTACTGTTTTCTATCAGTTGGCAAGGTGCGCACACAATCCCAGTGTTGTACAGCTTGCTTCTTCACCTTCCCGAAGCTGCCGCTCTCGCCGGCTGCCGGAGCCCAAGAAGCGGCTTCTTCGCGCAAAGACGATTGTGCCGCTCACAGTGCTCTCCTTAGCGCGGCTTCTGCCGAAAGACGCCCGGCAGCGGCTCTTACCTCCGGAGAGCATCCTACCTTCCTCTTTAGCTCCTCTTCTCATCTACACCTCGGCAACAAGCTTTTCCACTATGTCTGGCTAGGAAAAACTGTGCCAGCACAGAAAACATCTCCCATCGTGTTCTAGAAGTTGCACGGATGTCTGCCAAGTGTTTGGCAGGAAGAAAAGAAAAGTTGTCCAAAACAGCTTCCAATCGAATGTTCCTGTGATTGGAAAAGTCAGGAGAGTGCAAAGGTACTGTTTTCTATCAGTTGGCAAGGTGCGCACACAATCCCAGTGTTGTACAGCTTGCTTCTTCACCTTCCCGAAGCTGCCGCTCTCGCCGGCTGCCGGAGCCCAAGAAGCGGCTTCTTCGCGCAAAGACGATTGTGCCGCTCACAGCGCTCTCCTTAGCGCGGCTTCTGCCGAAAGACGCCCGGCAGCGGCTCTTACCTCCGGAGAGCATCCTACCTTCCTCTTTAGCTCCTCTTCTCATCTACACCTCGGCAACAAGCTTTTCCACTATGTCTGGCTAGGAAAAACTGTGCCAGCACAGAAAACATCTCCCCTCGTGTTCTAGAAGTTGCACGGATGTCTGCCAAGTGTTTGGCAGGAAGAAAAGAAAAGTTGTCCAAAACAGCTTCCAATCGAATGTTCCTGTGATTGGAAAAGTCAGGAGAGTGCAAAGGTACTGTTTTCTATCAGTTGGCAAGGTGCGCACACAATCCCAGTGTTGTACAGCTTGCTTCTTCACCTTCCCGAAGCTGCCGCTCTCGCCGGCTGCCGGAGCCCAAGAAGCGGCTTCTTCGCGCAAAGACGATTGTGCCGCTCACAGCGCTCTCCTTAGCGCGGCTTCTGCCGAAAGACGCCCGGCAGCGGCTCTTACCTCCGGAGAGCATCCTACCTTCCTCTTTAGCTCCTCTTCTCATCTACACCTCGGCAACAAGCTTTTCCACTATGTCTGGCTAGGAAAAACTGTGCCAGCACAGAAAACATCTCCCATCGTGTTCTAGAAGTTGCACGGATGTCTGCCAAGTGTTTGGCAGGAAGAAAAGAAAAGTTGTCCAAAACAGCTTCCAATCGAATGTTCCTGTGATTGGAAAAGTCAGGAGAGTGCAAAGGTACTGTTTTCTATCAGTTGGCAAGGTGCGCACACAATCCCAGTGTTGTACAGCTTGCTTCTTCACCTTCCCGAAGCTGCCGCTCTCGCCGGCTGCCGGAGCCCAAGAAGCGGCTTCTTCGCGCAAAGACGATTGTGCCGCTCACAGCGCTCTCCTTAGCGCGGCTTCTGCCGAAAGACGCCCGGCAGCGGCTCTTACCTCCGGAGAGCATCCTACCTTCCTCTTTAGCTCCTCTTCTCATCTACACCTCGGCAACAAGCTTTTCCACTATGTCTGGCTAGGAAAAACTGTGCCAGCACAGAAAACATCTCCCCTCGTGTTCTAGAAGTTGCACGGATGTCTGCCAAGTGTTTGGCAGGAAGAAAAGAAAAGTTGTCCAAAACAGCTTCCAATCGAATGTTCCTGTGATTGGAAAAGTCAGGAGAGTGCAAAGGTACTGTTTTCTATCAGTTGGCAAGGTGCGCACACAATCCCAGTGTTGTACAGCTTGCTTCTTCACCTTCCCGAAGCTGCCGCTCTCGCCGGCTGCCGGAGCCCAAGAAGCGGCTTCTTCGCGCAAAGACGATTGTGCCGCTCACAGCGCTCTCCTTAGCGCGGCTTCTGCCGAAAGACGCCCGGCAGCGGCTCTTACCTCCGGAGAGCATCCTACCTTCCTCTTTAGCTCCTCTTCTCATCTACACCTCGGCAACAAGCTTTTCCACTATGTCTGGCTAGGAAAAACTGTGCCAGCACAGAAAACATCTCCCCTCGTGTTCTAGAAGTTGCACGGATGTCTGCCAAGTGTTTGGCAGGAAGAAAAGAAAAGTTGTCCAAAACAGCTTCCAATCGAATGTTCCTGTGATTGGAAAAGTCAGGAGAGTGCAAAGGTACTGTTTTCTATCAGTTGGCAAGGTGCGCACACAATCCCAGTGTTGTACAGCTTGCTTCTTCACCTTCCCGAAGCTGCCGCTCTCGCCGGCTGCCGGAGCCCAAGAAGCGGCTTCTTCGCGCAAAGACGATTGTGCCGCTCACAGCGCTCTCCTTAGCGCGGCTTCTGCCGAAAGACGCCCGGCAGCGGCTCTTACCTCCGGAGAGCATCCTACCTTCCTCTTTAGCTCCTCTTCTCATCTACACCTCGGCAACAAGCTTTTCCACTATGTCTGGCTAGGAAAAACTGTGCCAGCACAGAAAACATCTCCCATCGTGTTCTAGAAGTTGCACGGATGTCTGCCAAGTGTTTGGCAGGAAGAAAAGAAAAGTTGTCCAAAACAGCTTCCAATCGAATGTTCCTGTGATTGGAAAAGTCAGGAGAGTGCAAAGGTACTGTTTTCTATCAGTTGGCAAGGTGCGCACACAATCCCAGTGTTGTACAGCTTGCTTCTTCACCTTCCCGAAGCTGCCGCTCTCGCCGGCTGCCGGAGCCCAAGAAGCGGCTTCTTCGCGCAAAGACGATTGTGCCGCTCACAGCGCTCTCCTTAGCGCGGCTTCTGCCGAAAGACGCCCGGCAGCGGCTCTTACCTCCGGAGAGCATCCTACCTTCCTCTTTAGCTCCTCTTCTCATCTACACCTCGGCAACAAGCTTTTCCACTATGTCTGGCTAGGAAAAACTGTGCCAGCACAGAAAACATCTCCCATCGTGTTCTAGAAGTTGCACGGATGTCTGCCAAGTGTTTGGCAGGAAGAAAAGAAAAGTTGTCCAAAACAGCTTCCAATCGAATGTTCCTGTGATTGGAAAAGTCAGGAGAGTGCAAAGGTACTGTTTTCTATCAGTTGGCAAGGTGCGCACACAATCCCAGTGTTGTACAGCTTGCTTCTTCACCTTCCCGAAGCTGCCGCTCTCGCCGGCTGCCGGAGCCCAAGAAGCGGCTTCTTCGCGCAAAGACGATTGTGCCGCTCACAGCGCTCTCCTTAGCGCGGCTTCTGCCGAAAGACGCCCGGCAGCGGCTCTTACCTCCGGAGAGCATCCTACCTTCCTCTTTAGCTCCTCTTCTCATCTACACCTCGGCAACAAGCTTTTCCACTATGTCTGGCTAGGAAAAACTGTGCCAGCACAGAAAACATCTCCCATCGTGTTCTAGAAGTTGCACGGATGTCTGCCAAGTGTTTGGCAGGAAGAAAAGAAAAGTTGTCCAAAACAGCTTCCAATCGAATGTTCCTGTGATTGGAAAAGTCAGGAGAGTGCAAAGGTACTGTTTTCTATCAGTTGGCAAGGTGCGCACACAATCCCAGTGTTGTACAGCTTGCTTCTTCACCTTCCCGAAGCTGCCGCTCTCGCCGGCTGCCGGAGCCCAAGAAGCGGCTTCTTCGCGCAAAGACGATTGTGCCGCTCACAGCGCTCTCCTTAGCGCGGCTTCTGCCGAAAGACGCCCGGCAGCGGCTCTTACCTCCGGAGAGCATCCTACCTTCCTCTTTAGCTCCTCTTCTCATCTACACCTCGGCAACAAGCTTTTCCACTATGTCTGGCTAGGAAAAACTGTGCCAGCACAGAAAACATCTCCCATCGTGTTCTAGAAGTTGCACGGATGTCTGCCAAGTGTTTGGCAGGAAGAAAAGAAAAGTTGTCCAAAACAGCTTCCAATCGAATGTTCCTGTGATTGGAAAAGTCAGGAGAGTGCAAAGGTACTGTTTTCTATCAGTTGGCAAGGTGCGCACACAATCCCAGTGTTGTACAGCTTGCTTCTTCACCTTCCCGAAGCTGCCGCTCTCGCCGGCTGCCGGAGCCCAAGAAGCGGCTTCTTCGCGCAAGGCGATTGTGCCGCTCACAGTGCTCTCCTTAGCGCGGCTTCTGCCGAAAGACGCCCGGCAGCGGCTCTTACCTCCGGAGAGCATCCTACCTTCCTCTTTAGCTCCTCTTCTCATCTACACCTCGGCAACAAGCTTTTCCACTATGTCTGGCTAGGAAAAACTGTGCCAGCACAGAAAACATCTCCCCTCGTGTTCTAGAAGTTGCACGGATGTCTGCCAAGTGTTTGGCAGGAAGAAAAGAAAAGTTGTCCAAAACAGCTTCCAATCGAATGTTCCTGTGATTGGAAAAGTCAGGAGAGTGCAAAGGTACTGTTTTCTATCAGTTGGCAAGGTGCGCACACAATCCCAGTGTTGTACAGCTTGCTTCTTCACCTTCCCGAAGCTGCCGCTCTCGCCGGCTGCCGGAGCCCAAGAAGCGGCTTCTTCGCGCAAAGACGATTGTGCCGCTCACAGTGCTCTCCTTAGCGCGGCTTCTGCCGAAAGACGCCCGGCAGCGGCTCTTACCTCCGGAGAGCATCCTACCTTCCTCTTTAGCTCCTCTTCTCATCTACACCTCGGCAACAAGCTTTTCCACTATGTCTGGCTAGGAAAAACTGTGCCAGCACAGAAAACATCTCCCATCGTGTTCTAGAAGTTGCACGGATGTCTGCCAAGTGTTTGGCAGGAAGAAAAGAAAAGTTGTCCAAAACAGCTTCCAATCGAATGTTCCTGTGATTGGAAAAGTCAGGAGAGTGCAAAGGTACTGTTTTCTATCAGTTGGCAAGGTGCGCACACAATCCCAGTGTTGTACAGCTTGCTTCTTCACCTTCCCGAAGCTGCCGCTCTCGCCGGCTGCCGGAGCCCAAGAAGCGGCTTCTTCGCGCAAAGACGATTGTGCCGCTCACAGTGCTCTCCTTAGCGCGGCTTCTGCCGAAAGACGCCCGGCAGCGGCTCTTACCTCCGGAGAGCATCCTACCTTCCTCTTTAGCTCCTCTTCTCATCTACACCTCGGCAACAAGCTTTTCCACTATGTCTGGCTAGGAAAAACTGTGCCAGCACAGAAAACATCTCCCATCGTGTTCTAGAAGTTGCACGGATGTCTGCCAAGTGTTTGGCAGGAAGAAAAGAAAAGTTGTCCAAAACAGCTTCCAATCGAATGTTCCTGTGATTGGAAAAGTCAGGAGAGTGCAAAGGTACTGTTTTCTATCAGTTGGCAAGGTGCGCACACAATCCCAGTGTTGTACAGCTTGCTTCTTCACCTTCCCGAAGCTGCCGCTCTCGCCGGCTGCCGGAGCCCAAGAAGCGGCTTCTTCGCGCAAAGACGATTGTGCCGCTCACAGTGCTCTCCTTAGCGCGGCTTCTGCCGAAAGACGCCCGGCAGCGGCTCTTACCTCCGGAGAGCATCCTACCTTCCTCTTTAGCTCCTCTTCTCATCTACACCTCGGCAACAAGCTTTTCCACTATGTCTGGCTAGGAAAAACTGTGCCAGCACAGAAAACATCTCCCATCGTGTTCTAGAAGTTGCACGGATGTCTGCCAAGTGTTTGGCAGGAAGAAAAGAAAAGTTGTCCAAAACAGCTTCCAATCGAATGTTCCTGTGATTGGAAAAGTCAGGAGAGTGCAAAGGTACTGTTTTCTATCAGTTGGCAAGGTGCGCACACAATCCCAGTGTTGTACAGCTTGCTTCTTCACCTTCCCGAAGCTGCCGCTCTCGCCGGCTGCCGGAGCCCAAGAAGCGGCTTCTTCGCGCAAAGACGATTGTGCCGCTCACAGTGCTCTCCTTAGCGCGGCTTCTGCCGAAAGACGCCCGGCAGCGGCTCTTACCTCCGGAGAGCATCCTACCTTCCTCTTTAGCTCCTCTTCTCATCTACACCTCGGCAACAAGCTTTTCCACTATGTCTGGCTAGGAAAAACTGTGCCAGCACAGAAAACATCTCCCATCGTGTTCTAGAAGTTGCACGGATGTCTGCCAAGTGTTTGGCAGGAAGAAAAGAAAAGTTGTCCAAAACAGCTTCCAATCGAATGTTCCTGTGATTGGAAAAGTCAGGAGAGTGCAAAGGTACTGTTTTCTATCAGTTGGCAAGGTGCGCACACAATCCCAGTGTTGTACAGCTTGCTTCTTCACCTTCCCGAAGCTGCCGCTCTCGCCGGCTGCCGGAGCCCAAGAAGCGGCTTCTTCGCGCAAAGACGATTGTGCCGCTCACAGTGCTCTCCTTAGCGCGGCTTCTGCCGAAAGACGCCCGGCAGCGGCTCTTACCTCCGGAGAGCATCCTACCTTCCTCTTTAGCTCCTCTTCTCATCTACACCTCGGCAACAAGCTTTTCCACTATGTCTGGCTAGGAAAAACTGTGCCAGCACAGAAAACATCTCCCATCGTGTTCTAGAAGTTGCACGGATGTCTGCCAAGTGTTTGGCAGGAAGAAAAGAAAAGTTGTCCAAAACAGCTTCCAATCGAATGTTCCTGTGATTGGAAAAGTCAGGAGAGTGCAAAGGTACTGTTTTCTATCAGTTGGCAAGGTGCGCACACAATCCCAGTGTTGTACAGCTTGCTTCTTCACCTTCCCGAAGCTGCCGCTCTCGCCGGCTGCCGGAGCCCAAGAAGCGGCTTCTTCGCGCAAAGACGATTGTGCCGCTCACAGTGCTCTCCTTAGCGCGGCTTCTGCCGAAAGACGCCCGGCAGCGGCTCTTACCTCCGGAGAGCATCCTACCTTCCTCTTTAGCTCCTCTTCTCATCTACACCTCGGCAACAAGCTTTTCCACTATGTCTGGCTAGGAAAAACTGTGCCAGCACAGAAAACATCTCCCATCGTGTTCTAGAAGTTGCACGGATGTCTGCCAAGTGTTTGGCAGGAAGAAAAGAAAAGTTGTCCAAAACAGCTTCCAATCGAATGTTCCTGTGATTGGAAAAGTCAGGAGAGTGCAAAGGTACTGTTTTCTATCAGTTGGCAAGGTGCGCACACAATCCCAGTGTTGTACAGCTTGCTTCTTCACCTTCCCGAAGCTGCCGCTCTCGCCGGCTGCCGGAGCCCAAGAAGCGGCTTCTTCGCGCAAAGACGATTGTGCCGCTCACAGTGCTCTCCTTAGCGCGGCTTCTGCCGAAAGACGCCCGGCAGCGGCTCTTACCTCCGGAGAGCATCCTACCTTCCTCTTTAGCTCCTCTTCTCATCTACACCTCGGCAACAAGCTTTTCCACTATGTCTGGCTAGGAAAAACTGTGCCAGCACAGAAAACATCTCCATCGTGTTCTAGAAGTTGCACGGATGTCTGCCAAGTGTTTGGCAGGAAGAAAAGAAAAGTTGTCCAAAACAGCTTCCAATCGAATGTTCCTGTGATTGGAAAAGTCAGGAGAGTGCAAAGGTACTGTTTTCTATCAGTTGGCAAGGTGCGCACACAATCCCAGTGTTGTACAGCTTGCTTCTTCACCTTCCCGAAGCTGCCGCTCTCGCCGGCTGCCGGAGCCCAAGAAGCGGCTTCTTCGCGCAAAGACGATTGTGCCGCTCACAGTGCTCTCCTTAGCGCGGCTTCTGCCGAAAGACGCCCGGCAGCGGCTCTTACCTCCGGAGAGCATCCTACCTTCCTCTTTAGCTCCTCTTCTCATCTACACCTCGGCAACAAGCTTTTCCACTATGTCTGGCTAGGAAAAACTGTGCCAGCACAGAAAACATCTCCCATCGTGTTCTAGAAGTTGCACGGATGTCTGCCAAGTGTTTGGCAGGAAGAAAAGAAAAGTTGTCCAAAACAGCTTCCAATCGAATGTTCCTGTGATTGGAAAAGTCAGGAGAGTGCAAAGGTACTGTTTTCTATCAGTTGGCAAGGTGCGCACACAATCCCAGTGTTGTACAGCTTGCTTCTTCACCTTCCCGAAGCTGCCGCTCTCGCCGGCTGCCGGAGCCCAAGAAGCGGCTTCTTCGCGCAAAGACGATTGTGCCGCTCACAGTGCTCTCCTTAGCGCGGCTTCTGCCGAAAGACGCCCGGCAGCGGCTCTTACCTCCGGAGAGCATCCTACCTTCCTCTTTAGCTCCTCTTCTCATCTACACCTCGGCAACAAGCTTTTCCACTATGTCTGGCTAGGAAAAACTGTGCCAGCACAGAAAACATCTCCCATCGTGTTCTAGAAGTTGCACGGATGTCTGCCAAGTGTTTGGCAGGAAGAAAAGAAAAGTTGTCCAAAACAGCTTCCAATCGAATGTTCCTGTGATTGGAAAAGTCAGGAGAGTGCAAAGGTACTGTTTTCTATCAGTTGGCAAGGTGCGCACACAATCCCAGTGTTGTACAGCTTGCTTCTTCACCTTCCCGAAGCTGCCGCTCTCGCCGGCTGCCGGAGCCCAAGAAGCGGCTTCTTCGCGCAAAGACGATTGTGCCGCTCACAGTGCTCTCCTTAGCGCGGCTTCTGCCGAAAGACGCCCGGCAGCGGCTCTTACCTCCGGAGAGCATCCTACCTTCCTCTTTAGCTCCTCTTCTCATCTACACCTCGGCAACAAGCTTTTCCACTATGTCTGGCTAGGAAAAACTGTGCCAGCACAGAAAACATCTCCCATCGTGTTCTAGAAGTTGCACGGATGTCTGCCAAGTGTTTGGCAGGAAGAAAAGAAAAGTTGTCCAAAACAGCTTCCAATCGAATGTTCCTGTGATTGGAAAAGTCAGGAGAGTGCAAAGGTACTGTTTTCTATCAGTTGGCAAGGTGCGCACACAATCCCAGTGTTGTACAGCTTGCTTCTTCACCTTCCCGAAGCTGCCGCTCTCGCCGGCTGCCGGAGCCCAAGAAGCGGCTTCTTCGCGCAAAGACGATTGTGCCGCTCACAGCGCTCTCCTTAGCGCGGCTTCTGCCGAAAGACGCCCGGCAGCGGCTCTTACCTCCGGAGAGCATCCTACCTTCCTCTTTAGCTCCTCTTCTCATCTACACCTCGGCAACAAGCTTTTCCACTATGTCTGGCTAGGAAAAACTGTGCCAGCACAGAAAACATCTCCCATCGTGTTCTAGAAGTTGCACGGATGTCTGCCAAGTGTTTGGCAGGAAGAAAAGAAAAGTTGTCCAAAACAGCTTCCAATCGAATGTTCCTGTGATTGGAAAAGTCAGGAGAGTGCAAAGGTACTGTTTTCTATCAGTTGGCAAGGTGCGCACACAATCCCAGTGTTGTACAGCTTGCTTCTTCACCTTCCCGAAGCTGCCGCTCTCGCCGGCTGCCGGAGCCCAAGAAGCGGCTTCTTCGCGCAAAGACGATTGTGCCGCTCACAGTGCTCTCCTTAGCGCGGCTTCTGCCGAAAGACGCCCGGCAGCGGCTCTTACCTCCGGAGAGCATCCTACCTTCCTCTTTAGCTCCTCTTCTCATCTACACCTCGGCAACAAGCTTTTCCACTATGTCTGGCTAGGAAAAACTGTGCCAGCACAGAAAACATCTCCCCTCGTGTTCTAGAAGTTGCACGGATGTCTGCCAAGTGTTTGGCAGGAAGAAAAGAAAAGTTGTCCAAAACAGCTTCCAATCGAATGTTCCTGTGATTGGAAAAGTCAGGAGAGTGCAAAGGTACTGTTTTCTATCAGTTGGCAAGGTGCGCACACAATCCCAGTGTTGTACAGCTTGCTTCTTCACCTTCCCGAAGCTGCCGCTCTCGCCGGCTGCCGGAGCCCAAGAAGCGGCTTCTTCGCGCAAAGACGATTGTGCCGCTCACAGCGCTCTCCTTAGCGCGGCTTCTGCCGAAAGACGCCCGGCAGCGGCTCTTACCTCCGGAGAGCATCCTACCTTCCTCTTTAGCTCCTCTTCTCATCTACACCTCGGCAACAAGCTTTTCCACTATGTCTGGCTAGGAAAAACTGTGCCAGCACAGAAAACATCTCCCATCGTGTTCTAGAAGTTGCACGGATGTCTGCCAAGTGTTTGGCAGGAAGAAAAGAAAAGTTGTCCAAAACAGCTTCCAATCGAATGTTCCTGTGATTGGAAAAGTCAGGAGAGTGCAAAGGTACTGTTTTCTATCAGTTGGCAAGGTGCGCACACAATCCCAGTGTTGTACAGCTTGCTTCTTCACCTTCCCGAAGCTGCCGCTCTCGCCGGCTGCCGGAGCCCAAGAAGCGGCTTCTTCGCGCAAAGACGATTGTGCCGCTCACAGGCTCTCCTTAGCGCGGCTTCTGCCGAAAGACGCCCGGCAGCGGCTCTTACCTCCGGAGAGCATCCTACCTTCCTCTTTAGCTCCTCTTCTCATCTACACCTCGGCAACAAGCTTTTCCACTATGTCTGGCTAGGAAAAACTGTGCCAGCACAGAAAACATCTCCCCTCGTGTTCTAGAAGTTGCACGGATGTCTGCCAAGTGTTTGGCAGGAAGAAAAGAAAAGTTGTCCAAAACAGCTTCCAATCGAATGTTCCTGTGATTGGAAAAGTCAGGAGAGTGCAAAGGTACTGTTTTCTATCAGTTGGCAAGGTGCGCACACAATCCCAGTGTTGTACAGCTTGCTTCTTCACCTTCCCGAAGCTGCCGCTCTCGCCGGCTGCCGGAGCCCAAGAAGCGGCTTCTTCGCGCAAAGACGATTGTGCCGCTCACAGCGCTCTCCTTAGCGCGGCTTCTGCCGAAAGACGCCCGGCAGCGGCTCTTACCTCCGGAGAGCATCCTACCTTCCTCTTTAGCTCCTCTTCTCATCTACACCTCGGCAACAAGCTTTTTCCACTATGTCTGGCTAGGAAAAACTGTGCCAGCACAGAAAACATTCCCATCGTGTTCTAGAAGTTGCACGGATGTCTGCCAAGTGTTTGGCAGGAAGAAAAGAAAAGTTGTCCAAAACAGCTTCCAATCGAATGTTCCTGTGATTGGAAAAGTCAGGAGAGTGCAAAGGTACTGTTTTCTATCAGTTGGCAAGGTGCGCACACAATCCCAGTGTTGTACAGCTTGCTTCTTCACCTTCCCGAAGCTGCCGCTCTCGCCGGCTGCCGGAGCCCAAGAAGCGGCTTCTTCGCGCAAAGACGATTGTGCCGCTCACAGTGCTCTCCTTAGCGCGGCTTCTGCCGAAAGACGCCCGGCAGCGGCTCTTACCTCCGGAGAGCATCCTACCTTCCTCTTTAGCTCCTCTCTCATCTACACCTCGGCAACAAGCTTCTCCACTATGTCTGGCTAGGAAAAACTGTGCCAGCACAGAAAACATCTCCCATCGTGTTCTAGAAGTTGCACGGATGTCTGCCAAGTGTTTGGCAGGAAGAAAAGAAAAGTTGTCCAAAACAGCTTCCAATCGAATGTTCCTGTGATTGGAAAAGTCAGGAGAGTGCAAAGGTACTGTTTTCTATCAGTTGGCAAGGTGCGCACACAATCCCAGTGTTGTACAGCTTGCTTCTTCACCTTCCCGAAGCTGCCGCTCTCGCCGGCTGCCGGAGCCCAAGAAGCGGCTTCTTCGCGCAAAGACGATTGTGCCGCTCACAGCGCTCTCCTTAGCGCGGCTTCTGCCGAAAGACGCCCGGCAGCGGCTCTTACCTCCGGAGAGCATCCTACCTTCCTCTTTAGCTCCTCTTCTCATCTACACCTCGGCAACAAGCTTTTCCACTATGTCTGGCTAGGAAAAACTGTGCCAGCACAGAAAACATCTCCCATCGTGTTCTAGAAGTTGCACGGATGTCTGCCAAGTGTTTGGCAGGAAGAAAAGAAAAGTTGTCCAAAACAGCTTCCAATCGAATGTTCCTGTGATTGGAAAAGTCAGGAGAGTGCAAAGGTACTGTTTTCTATCAGTTGGCAAGGTGCGCACACAATCCCAGTGTTGTACAGCTTGCTTCTTCACCTTCCCGAAGCTGCCGCTCTCGCCGGCTGCCGGAGCCCAAGAAGCGGCTTCTTCGCGCAAAGACGATTGTGCCGCTCACAGTGCTCTCCTTAGCGCGGCTTCTGCCGAAAGACGCCCGGCAGCGGCTCTTACCTCCGGAGAGCATCCTACCTTCCTCTTTAGCTCCTCTTCTCATCTACACCTCGGCAACAAGCTTTTCCACTATGTCTGGCTAGAAAAACTGTGCCAGCACAGAAAACATCTCCCATCGTGTTCTAGAAGTTGCACGGATGTCTGCCAAGTGTTTGGCAGGAAGAAAAGAAAAGTTGTCCAAAACAGCTTCCAATCGAATGTTCCTGTGATTGGAAAAGTCAGGAGAGTGCAAAGGTACTGTTTTCTATCAGTTGGCAAGGTGCGCACACAATCCCAGTGTTGTACAGCTTGCTTCTTCACCTTCCCGAAGCTGCCGCTCTCGCCGGCTGCCGGAGCCCAAGAAGCGGCTTCTTCGCGCAAAGACGATTGTGCCGCTCACAGTGCTCTCCTTAGCGCGGCTTCTGCCGAAAGACGCCCGGCAGCGGCTCTTACCTCCGGAGAGCATCCTACCTTCCTCTTTAGCTCCTCTTCTCATCTACACCTCGGCAACAAGCTTCTCCACTATGTCTGGCTAGGAAAAACTGTGCCAGCACAGAAAACATCTCCCATCGTGTTCTAGAAGTTGCACGGATGTCTGCCAAGTGTTTGGCAGGAAGAAAAGAAAAGTTGTCCAAAACAGCTTCCAATCGAATGTTCCTGTGATTGGAAAAGTCAGGAGAGTGCAAAGGTACTGTTTTCTATCAGTTGGCAAGGTGCGCACACAATCCCAGTGTTGTACAGCTTGCTTCTTCACCTTCCCGAAGCTGCCGCTCTCGCCGGCTGCCGGAGCCCAAGAAGCGGCTTCTTCGCGCAAAGACGATTGTGCCGCTCACAGCGCTCTCCTTAGCGCGGCTTCTGCCGAAAGACGCCCGGCAGCGGCTCTTACCTCCGGAGAGGCATCCTACCTTCCTCTTTAGCTCCTCTTTCTCATCTACACCTCGGCAACAAGCTTTTCCACTATGTCCTGGCTAGGAAAAACTGTGCCAGCACAGAAAACATCTCCCCTCGTGTTCTAGAAGTTGCACGGATGTCTGCCAAGTGTTTGGCAGGAAGAAAAGAAAAGTTGTCCAAAACAGCTTCCAATCGAATGTTCCTGTGATTGGAAAAAGTCAGGAGAGTGCAAAGGTACTGTTTCTATCAGTTGGCAAGGTGCGCACACAATCCCAGTGTTGTACAGCTTGCTTCTTCACCTTCCCGAAGCTGCCGCTCTCGCCGGCTGCCGGAGCCCAAGAAGCGGCTTCTTCGCGCAAAAGACGATTGTGCCGCTCACAGTGCTCTCCTTAGCGCGGCTTCTGCCGAAAGACGCCCGGCAGCGGCTCTTACCTCCGGAGAGGCATCCTACCTTCCTCTTTAGCTCCTCTTCTCATCTACACCTCGGCAACAAGCTTTTCCACTATGTCTGGCTAGGAAAAACTGTGCCAGCACAGAAAACATCTCCCATCGTGTTCTAGAAGTTGCACGGATGTCTGCCAAGTGTTTGGCAGGAAGAAAAGAAAAGTTGTCCAAACAGCTTCCAATCGAATGTTCCTGTGATTGGAAAAGTCAGGAGAGTGCAAAGGTACTGTTTCTATCAGTTGGCAAGGTGCGCACACAATCCCAGTGTTGTACAGCTTGCTTCTTCACCTTCA